>NC_056744.1:1101935070-1102010070 GCF_019279795.1 Protopterus annectens | reverse complement strand
ATGCACTGGGTTTTAAACATAAATAAATAAATAAATAAACCAGAAATAGCAGCACTGTTCACATCTGAGCACTGGGTATGCAAGGCACACATTGGGGCTTAAACGGTGAGGAAATGGGAAGGGGAAACAGCAGTAGGAAGGCAATCAAGGAGAACTAGCATAGCTGGCAGGTGAAATCTATCAGAATCAGCCAATTACACAGGCAGCAGGCCAGCACACTACTATAAATTATGCAAACATCTTTCAGTCTCTTTTCTCCCACAAACTCTACACCACTGGTGTACACAGATGGGGAAATTTTACCTGACAAAACTTACAAAATGTTAGGGCTGTTGTTGCTCTAATACATCAATATGTGCAACAGGCTGAGTAAGGTGATGATGTGAATGCTGTTGACCATCCCACAGTGAGGAGGAGGAGAAGAGTGTACAGACCCAGGATAACCTACCAAGGGCTACATGAGCTGGAGATAGTGGAGCACTATAGGGTGGACAGGGACATTCTACAGCAAATTGTTGAGCTGTGCCAGCCCCACCTGACATACAGAATCAACAGAGGGGAACCCATCCCAGTGAATACCAAGGTATGTGTAGGCTTAAGAATACTAGCTACAGGTACCTTCCAAAGGCCAACTTGGGATATCATAGGGATCTCACAGGCATCAGCATCCAGGGTACTCCACCAATTCCTGGATGCCATCTCAGCACATGCCAGTGAGCACATATATATCCTCAATGCCCATGAGGTGTTGACCATCTATATGAATCTCTTCCACCGCATAGCAGAATACCCTGAGGTAGTGGGTGACATAGACTGCATGCCCATACACATCAAAGCACCAGCTGCTGAACAGGTAGGGTCTACATAAACCGCAAGGGCTTCCCCTTCATCAACTGCCAGGTCATGTGCAATGCCCAGGGCATTATCATAAATGTGTGTGATGGCTGCCCTGGAAGCTATCATGATTCTCACATCTGGCATATGACACAGCTGTACCAGTCATTTGCCAGTGGGGACTTCCAATATGGCCACCAAGTGGGGGATGCTGGCTACTCACTGGAGTAGTGGCTGATGTTACCCCTCAGAAATGCACACACACCTGAACAAGAACTCCATAATAAGGCACACGCAGAAACCAGAATCATTATAGAGTGTGTGTTTGGGGTGCTCAAGTCATGCTTCCACTGCCTTGATACATCCATTGGAGCCTTCCAGTATTCTCCAGCTACTTGTACACAAATGTTCATAGTATGTGCCATGCTACACAATATGATCCTGCGGAAACAGCTGCAGCAGGAACAGCACGGGGCAGGGCCATACAGCCCCCCACCATTGCTAAGGCCATCACAAGCACAGAGTGACTCGGAGGAGGAACTAGCTGAGCCGGCCCCTGTAGGCAGAAGGAGGCATGCCCAGTATGCCCAGGCCTTGGCAAAGAGGCAACACATAGCACATACATTGACATGGTAGAGACCCAGGGAATTACACCTTTCTCTGACTCACACATACAGAAAAAGGGATGCCATACATGACACTACCTGTGCCTTACCATATATAGGCAGTGTACTGTGTGCATCCAACATAGTCAGCCCTCCATCACCATCTGCAGTACTGACCCAGACACAAGGTACGTCACTCCTCCAATCAATTAGTGACTGTAGTAGTATGTTCTCATGCTTATATCTATGGTATTGATGCAAGCATGCAAGGGAATTGTGTGGCCGAATGGGATAGCATCAGACAGCTGACAGCTATATGGAGCAGCAGAAAATCCATAACAAATACTGGTGTCAACATACCTGGCAGTAGTACATAAGATGACAACTCCCACTGCAGTACATGCGGTGGCCCAAATAACTGGGTTTCCATAGGCCACACACATGTCTGTCAATGAGGGTTCAAATACCCACCCCCAGCCTCATCTAGCAGGACTGGTGTAGATGAAGATGACTATAGAGAATGGCCGGGCTAAGGCCCTCAAATGCTGCCAATGGTGAACAGCACCCCTACAGACCTACACAGACATAGTACAACAGATCTGGCAGTTGCATCATAGTTCTGAAGAGCAAGAAGTCTGAAACTGAAATGTACGGAAATACACTCTAACATGTGTATTCTATGGTGATGCCTCCTTTGTGCAAGATTGGTCACAATGCAATACTAATAGAAGTAAACAGTGTAAGTGAAATACCACTACAGTCATTGCAAATGTGTAAAGTCATCAGGTGTGCCACCCCCACAACCCCATGTAGAAATGCAGTAACATGTAAGTTTGTGGAGTAATATCAGTGGAGCACAGAGTACCAGAGATGTCCCAAACAATATGATAAATTGGTGCATGTCTACAATATGCAGGGGTAAGTGTGCTAGGTTTCTGTGTGTTTAATGCTGTGTGGAAGTGATCAGCATGTAGGTCTGAATGTTGTATCTCAGTGACCCAGGTACAGTACTGTGCTTGACAGGCTATGTCCCAATAACTGCAGTGCTAACCAATGTGCTTCTCAGTGACACCCATGTTAATGGTTGTACACTGTCCAGATGTCAATAGCAGTCAATGGTGGAAAGCCCGGCAGGCCATGAACAGGGGACCCTACATGGAAACACTACACTGGTGTAATTACCCTATACAGTATCTACAATAACTCTCAGCTGCATACAACTGTGGAATTATATACCTAGAGGTTAGCATAACATTAGTTTTCCCTCCACTATGGAATACTGGTTGTCTGCCCAATCACTGCCACACCACCAAAGCACTGTTACACACTAATGCCAGACTGCCGATGGCCATACACAAGGTGGGATATGGATATGGTCCCACTTATATCTGTGAGGCAGGTGCCCTAAGCTGACATATCACACATGCACTCAGGTCACCCCCAACACCCACAGGTATTTCACAGGTGTGATCCTTGCTGTTGGGAATGAGTACAGTATGACCCCACTTCTGTATGGGAATACACACAGAATGCAGCATGCTGAAGAGGTGCCCTATGCAGGTCTGTCCCTAGCTGTAAGCAGCACTCTGCCTGTATACAGACCAATGGATCAATATGGACAGGAAGTATTGCCAGTAACACCTCGCACACTTACCCTGTCACCCCAGAGGAATCCAGTGGCTCACAGCCTGGGAATGTATGAGTGACGGAATGCACTGGCTTGCTACAGATGCCCCGTATCACTACCAAATAGCCTACATTCCTCTGTCAAAGGTCTGTGCCTCACCCATAGTGCCAATGTATGTTATCTTACAGGTTCCTAACTCACAACCTAACACAGTAAACAGAACACAAATGCAAGGCCATGCTGACAAATCCCAGTAGCATGCCCCCCCCATGTCCTACTGCAAGAACTGTGGACCAATTCATAAATACTGCTGGGTTGAAGTGCCAACTATAGGGATACTTCTTAGATATTGCTCACATAATGTTAGGTAGAGGACAGAATAACAGAGGGGGGGCATGTAGAAACATGGATGTCATGAAGTGTGTGAAGTCTGAAACTCTGATGTGTGCCCATACTCCCCCTGCCTGCAAACCCATTAATGGATGTCTACAAACCTGCTCATAAACCACAATGTGAAGGGGAACTGACCAGATATATGAGTCCTGCCACTGGGTAACCTAGATGAATCTGTACAGCTGAGAGGTATGTCCACAGCAGAATATGGTCATTCTGTTAAGTTGATATATGCACAAGAAGGGGATCCTCAGCCACCATACTACCAAGGTGCTGGACCATTTACACTGACCCATCAAAAAAGTGATTGTAGCTACCCCTCCACAATGGCAGGAGTGTACAAGAATGTGTAGGCTGTGGCCCACAATAGTGGACTCAGCTTCATTTGTCTTGTATTTTCACAGTAAATAACTGTGAGCAAATAATTATATCTGTCACTAGTTGATGACATAATGCATCACAGTGTAAAACAGTACATATGTCTGATTATCTCTGCTAACACCAACCATGTAACCCAAGTAGCACAGACAGCAATAGTTACAGGGTCTCCCTATCTTTCGCCCATTGAGACTCCATATTGTTAACCTATCTACAGATATCCTGCAGAAACAGGTTGCTAGCTGTAGGTGTAGAACATCAAAACCTGGACTAGACTACAACCGTACCTGGAATGGATTCACACACTCAATACAGAAGATCATACTGTGCATACTCCTACACGTAGAGAAATGAAGCCCATGTCGGATAACACAGTGGACTATACATATCTGTCATTTGCAGATGTCTGAGCACACACATCAAATTGCACACCATTTATGCTTCACACACACATTGGATAGGAATACTCATACATATTTAAAGCCATCAGACTATAATAAGTCAAACATACACAAATAGAGACGTGGGGAAGAGAGAGACAGACAGTGACAGAGAGAATCTCATTATGAGGCCTGTCCCACCCACTACACATCCCATTGGCCTATATCACATGATGTGTTGATGTCAATCACTGTAGACATTCCTTTTGGTAGCCCTCAGCCGTCTAGTGTCTGTGGTGCTTGTGATAACTGTGTACCACTATAGTACAAATAAGTAGTCATGTAGCATTTGTAAACTCAATCCTGTCAAATGTAAAGTTGTGTGTGAGTGTGTGTGTGTGTGTGTGTGTGTGTGTGTGTGTGTGTGTGTGTGTGTGTGTGTTTCCAGAGGAATGATTTATGGCCCATTCACACACACTGCACTTCCCATTGCCCTATGTTACCACTCCTGCTGATGTCAGTCACCTTGAAATAACCCTTTGGGCAAATCTCAGCCCTCTAAGCTCCGTGACACTTATGATAACTGCATGATAATATAGTGTAACAAACTAACTATGTAGGAGTTCTAATCCTAGATGTAGCAACTGTTAAAATGTGTTTGTGTGTGTGTTTGGAGATGAATGATTTTGAGGCCATTCACATTCACTACACCTCCCATTGCCCTACTTTAGCACTCTTGCTGATGTCAGTCACCTTGAAATAACCCTTTGGACAAGTTTCAGCCCTATAAGCTCCATGGTGTGTGCAATAACTGTGTAATAATATACTGTAGCAAACTAGTTAGATAGTTCTAATCCTGGTCCTGGCAACTGTGAAAATGTGTGTGTTTGTGTGACAACGTGCGTGTGTCTTTGTTAATACATGATTTTGTGGTGGTCATTCACACTTACTACATTTCCCTTACCTCTACTTTAGCAACTCTGCTGATGTCACTCACTTTCAAAGATACCTTTGGACAGCTCTCCAACATATAAGCTCTCTGGCACTTTCAATAACTGCGTAATACTATAGCGTAGCAAACTAGTTCGGCAGGAGTTGTAATCCTTGTCCTGGCACCTGTGAAAATGTGTGTGTTTGTGTGAGAAGGTGTGCGTGTGTGCGTGTGTGTGTGTTGTGTGTGTGTGTGTGTCTTTGTTGACACCTGATTTTGTGGTCATTCACACTTCCCTTACCCCTCCTTTAGCACTGCTGCTGATGTTACTCATTTTCAAAAATACCTTTGGACAGCTCTCCAACATATAAGCTCTGTGGGGCTTGTGATATCAGTGTAATATTGTGTAACAAACTAGTTAGGTAGGAGTTCTAATCCTGGTCATGGCAACTGCAAAAATGTGTGTGTTTGTGTAACAGTGTGTGTGTGTCTTTGTTGACATCTTATTTTGTGATCATTCATACTTACTACACTTCCCTTACCCTACTTTAGCACTGCTGCTGATGTCACTCACCTTTAAAGATACCTTTGGAGAGCTCTCAAATATTTAAGTTCTGTGGCACTTCTGATAACTGCTTAGTACTGTAGTGCAGTATACTAGTTAGGTAGGAGTTTTAATCTCAGTTCAAGCAAATGTAAAAGTGTGTCAGTTTGTATGTGAGTGTCTGTGTTTGTGGAGACATGATTCTGAGGCCATTCCCACTTACTACATTTCCATTTCCCCTTTTTTAGCAATGCTGCTGATGTCACTCACCTTTAAAGATACCTTTGGTGAACTGTTAAATATGTAAGTTCCATGGTGCATCTGATAACTGCATAATACTGTAGTGCAATATAATAGTTAAGTAGGAGTACTAATCTCAGTCCAGGAAAATTTAAAAGTGTGTCTGTTTGTATGTGAGTGTCTGTGTTTGTGGAGACATGATTCTGAGGCCATTCCCACTTACTACATTTCCCTTCCCCTCCTTTAGTGCTGCTAATGTCACTTACATTTAAAGATACCTTTGGAGAGCTATCAAGTATGTAAGCTCCGTGGTGCATCTGATAAATGCATAATACCATAGTAGCAATAATTAGGTAGGTAGGGAGTTTAATATTATTCCTTGCAAGTGTGTCTGTGGTTGTGACATTAACATTGCGATCCATATACAGTGGGGGAGGGGTTTGCTACACATTCGTGTGGTCCACACAGTACACTACCAAATGTCCACTGTACAGGGCCCACTTTTGTGGTAGCTGTGGACACTTTGCAGTCCTACAATCCATTTGTCATGTGAAATAACTAAAGAACAGTATGGAGTACAAAACAACATATGTGGCCCTTGTAGTCCTGGTATACAATTCCACACTCAGGAGTCTTAGGCAAACACACTTATTTATTCATTAATACCTATGTCACTAAGTGGTCTGCAACCTAGCTCAGTGATTGTACCCATAGTGTGAAAGCAGCAGACCCCATGTCAGACTGCCAAACAGTCATTATTGGTGACAGCCTGCTAGTCATCACTGGAGTACCACATGTTCTTGTCCTGGGTCAACTCCTGTTTGTTGTGTGTGGCTCTGACATCCAGCCAAACATGAATAAACTGTGTTTAGCAATGTTTGCAGAGAACACTAACTGGGGGCTATGTTCTCATCCACATAATATGTGCACTATAGTACAAATAAGTAGTCATGTAGCATTTGTAAACTCACTCCTGTCAAATGTAAAGTTGTGTGTGAGTGTGTGTGTGTGTGTGTGTGTGTGTGTGTGTGTGTGTGTGTGTGTGTGTGTATGTGTGTGTGTGTGTGTGTGTGTTTCCAGAGGAATGATTTATGGCTCATTCACACACACTGCACTTCCCATTGCCCTATGTTAGCACTCTTGCTAATGTCAGTCACCTTGAATTAACCCTTTGGGCAAATCCCAGCCCTCTAAGCTCCACGGCACTCATGATAACTGCATGATAATATAGTGTAACAAACTAGCTAGGTAGGAGTTTTAATCCTAGATGTAGCAACTGTTAAAATGTGTTTGTGTGCGTTTGGAGATGAATGATTTTGAGGCCATTCACATTCACTACACCACCCATTGCCCTACTTTAGCAATCTTGCTGATGTCAGTCACATTGAAATAACCATTTGGCCAAGTTTCAAGCTCCATGGTGTGTACAATAACTGTGTAATAATATACTGCAGCAAACTAGTTAGATAGTTCTAATCCTGGTCCTGGCAACTGTGAAAATGTGTGTGTTTGTGTGACAACATGCGTGTGTCTTTGTTAATACATGATTTTGAGGTGGTCATTCACACTTACTACACTTCCCTTACCTCTACTTTAGCAACTGAGATGATGTCACTCACTTTCAAAGATACCTTTGCACAGCTCTCCAACATATAAGCTCTCTGGTGCTTTCAATAACTGCATAATACTATAGCGTAGCAAACTAGCTAGGTAGGAGTTGTAATCCTTGTCCTGGCAACTGTGAAAATGTGTGTGTTTGTGTGAGAAGGTGTGTGTGTGTGTGTGTGTGTGTGTGTGTGTGTGTGTGTGTGTGTGTGTGTGTGTGTGTGTGTGTGTGTGTGTGTGTGTGTGTGTGTGTGTGTGTGTGTGTGTGTGTGTGTGTGTGTGTGTGTGTGTGTGTGTGTGTCTTTGTTGAGACCTGATTTTGTGGTCATTCATACTTCCCTTACCCCTCCTTTAGCACTGCTGCTGATGTCACTCACCTTGAAAAATACCTTTGGACAGCGTTCCAACATATAAACTCTGTGGCACTTGCAATATTGGTGTAATATTGTGTAACAAACTAGGTAGGTAGGAGTTCTAATCCTGGTCCTTGCAACTGCGAAAATGTGTGTGTTTGTGTGACAGAGTGTGTGTGTCTTTGTTGACATCTGATTTTGTGGTCATTCATACTTACTACACTTCCCTTACCCCTCCTTTAGCACTGCTGCTGATGTCACTCACCTTTAAAGATACCTTTGGAGAGCTCTCAAATATTTAAGTTCAGTGGCGCATCTGATAACTGCATAGTACTGTAGTGCAGTATACTAGTTAGATAGGAGTTTTAATCTCAGTCCAAGCAAATGTAAAAGTGTGTCAGTTTGTATGTGAGTGTCTGTGTTTGTGGAGACATGATTCTGAGGCCATTCCCAGTTACTACATTTCCATTTCCCCTCCTTTAGCACTGCTGCTGATGTCACTCACCTTTAAAGACACCTTTGGTGAACTCTTAAATATGTAAGATTCATGGTGCATCTGATGACTGCATAATACTGTAGTGCAATATACTAATTAGGTAGGAGTTCTAATCTCAGTCCAGGCAAATGTAAAAGTGTGTCTGTTTGTATGTGAGTGTCTGTGTTTGTGGAGACATGATTCTGAGGCCATTCCCACTTACTACATTTCCCTTCCCCTCCTTTAGCGCTGCTGATGTCACTCACATTTAAAGAAACATTTGGAGAGCTATCAAGTATGTAAGCTCCGTGGTGCATCTGATAAATGTGTAATACTGTACTAGCAATAATTAGGTAGGTAGGGGGTTGAATAGCATTCCTTGCAAGTGTGCCTGTGGTTGTGTCATTAACATTGTGATCCATATACAGTGGGGGGGTTGCTACACATTTGTGTGGTCCACACAGTACACTACCAAATGTCCACTGTACAGGACCCACTTTTGTGGTAGCTGTGGACACTTTGCAGTCATACAATCCATTTGTCATGTGAAATAACTATAGAACAGTATGGAGTACAAAACAACATATGTGGCCTTGTAGTCCTGGTATACAATTCCACACTCAGGAGTCATAGGCAAACACACTTATCTATTCATTAATTCCTATATCACTAAGTGGCCCGCAACCTGGCTCAGGGACTGTACACATAGTGTGAAAGCAGCAGACCCCATATCAGACTGCCAAACAGTCATGATTAGTGACAGCCTGCCAGTCATCAATGGAGTACCATAGTTTCTTGTCTTGGGTCAACTCTTGTTTGTTATGTGTGGCTCTGACATCCAGCCAAACATGAATAGACTGTGTTTAGCAATGTTTGCAGACATCACTTACTGGGGGCTATGTTCACATCCACAGAATATGTGCACATCCTGCAAAAAGTTGCCACTGACACCTCCAGCTGTTGTCAGAACACTGGTCTTAGTCTCATTGTCAAGAACTGTGTCTGAATACCCTGTTGAATCAATGTGTTGTCCACAAATGACCACATCGGTGGTAGTCCAATGGGCACAGATCTCCTTAGAGGAGGTCTGTGAACACAGCTTAACAGCAACTGCTCTTCTGACCACCACTTTGCCACTGTGGACAGAAAGACCTTCCATGTGGCACATTGCATATGTAAGGGTGTATCATAAAGGGATGGAGAGGTCAATGCCCCCATCTACATCCCACTCAGTAAGCCAATCAGTGGGTACAATGGTCCATTTGCCATGTAACTCACTGGACACCTACAACAACTGTGTAAGATGCAAGTGTACAGCACATGTAGGACCCTAGCCATCACACAACTGTTCTATATGCACAGAGACCTGAACCTCCAAGTGTTCCTGGTCACATCTTAGCTGCTTGCAGGCAATCTCTGATTGACTGACACTGACATGTCTGCTCAGCATGTTATAAATGTCACAGCAAAAAACCCTCCTCTGTATGCACTACATGCCATGGATACCTCAATCAGGCTACCACAGTCAACAGATCATGTTTGGGGACAGGTCCCTAACCCAGACACTGGCCATGTTATGCAATATATGTTGCATACATGTCAATTGGAAAACCTCACTGGCTCTCTTCAAGAGAAAATCAGATGAGTGGATGTTGAATTTAACTGTCACCCTAGGGATCACTCAAATGGCAATAGTTGATAGATGGCCTGCTGACAAATGTCAGGTGGCATGATACCAGTGTACTCACTTGCCCTACTCTTCTAATCTCTCCATGGACATTAGCCTGGTACACACCAAGGAACACCTGCACCTATGGACATCAGTACTGACAAATGTATCTGTGTGCATTACTGAGTATAACAGTGTTTGTGTGTTTGTAAATTTGTAGTTGAAAATACTCTGAGGGTCTTCTCATCCACTACACCCTCCATTGCTATACTTAGAAAGAGCTGCTGCTGTAATTCACATTAAATTTACCTTGTGACACTCTTCACACCATGAGCTACCTGGAGCTTGCAGTACCAGCATAACACTGTTCTACAAATGGGAAGATAGATGTGGGTTACCCTCTGAGTCCTGGCAAATGTAAGTATGTGTGTGTGTGTGTGTGTGTGTGTGTGTGTGTGTGTGTGTGTGTGTGTGTGTGTGTGTGTGTGTGCGTGTGTGTGTGTGTGTGTGTGTGTGTGTGTGTTTGTGTGTACGCATGTGTGTGCATGTGTGTGCGCGCGTGTGTGTGTGTGTGTGTGTGTGTGTGTGTGTGTGTGTGTGTGTGTGTGTGTGTGTGTGCAAGTGGGTGTGAATGTGCATATTTTTAGGAGACAGCATTCTGAGGCCTCATTCTCCAAATACACTAAATATTGCCATACATTATAAGGGATGGTGATGTTGCTCAGATGAGGAGAGCCATGACAAAACCCTCACCCTACTATCCCTGTGGCATGTGTAATAAATGCATATCCCTGTAGTAGCAATACTGGTAAATGTGTGATTGTGGGTATGTCAGAACATTATCATGGGTTTCAGTGAGTACTATATCCAATGTGGGTTGGGGGTGCTGGGTATACTATCTTTGCACCTTGTTACCCCCAGTACATGTCCCAAGGTCCACTGTATGAGGACTGCTGTCACTATCAACCATACAGGTACCTGATGACACTCTTCAGCTGAATAATGCATGTGCTGTGTGCAAAAATCTTGCAGCAGTATGGACTCACTGAGAAGGTAGTCGGCACTGTTAAACCCAAGTCTATCAAATGTGTCTATGACTGTATGTGTTTGTCAATGTGCATATGTTAGAATGTTATACTATGTAGTGTCCATTAACATCCAGTACATCCCCCATTACCATACTGTATAAGGCCTGGTGATGTTGTTCACTTTACAGGAAGCTCAGGACACACCTCACCCTACAAGCTCAGTGTTACATGCAATTACGGCCAAACACATTAGTAGCAATAAGTACTTAGGTAGGGGTTCTAATCTCAGTGTTGCCAAGTAAGTGTGCATGCATGTGAAGGGATCTACTTCAGTTTGCAGAAATCAATTTCCCAGGAGATCATTTGTCCGAGAACTAACTGGCAAAAGGTAACATTGCAAAGCAATCATCTTGTGGAAATTCATTCCATCAAAACTAGTAGTGGATGTGTAAATGCCCTTTTCCCCACTGTACAGCTGTACAGTGATAGGGGACTTAGTATATATAGTTGGGGGTGGTTGTTGTGGGAACAGCCACCCACATTGGGGGTATTGTGCATATCTCCCCACTTACTGTGCTGTTATACTGTCCGGTTTATGTTAAGAGGTTAAGTAGTTGTTAATGACACTATGTGTGGTTCTATGCCACTCCACACCCTCCAAAGTGTGGGGGGGGGACTATGCACCCCACACCAGCACAACTATTTATACCAACTCCAGGACTGCACTACATTGGGGAAAAAGACCTATACCCTGCCAGTACTATTTTTATTGAAATGAAATTTGGCAGACTGATTATTTACTGATATGATGTTTGGCAATTTGGTCTTGGTGGAATTACAAAGGCCAAAATGAGTTCTCTGCAAAATGAAGTACATCCATGTGAACAGTATACTCTGTATGTTGCATTAACACATAAGCCTCTGTGTGTGTGTGTGTGTGTGTGTGTGTGTGTGTGTGTGTGTGTGTGTGTGTGTGTGTGTGTGTGTGTGTGTGTGTGTGTGTGTGTGTGTTATTCACAAATATTTGGTGTGTGCCACCAGTACACTTACCATTGTCCACTGTAGAAGACCTGCTTACATCAGCCACCTTGCACTCACCTGTATACACCCTTCAGACATATCAGTCATGTGGCCCATGCAATAACTGTTATACAGACCTGTTACTTGCGTTCAGCTGTACTGGGATATGAAACAGTCAATGTGTTACCACAGTGCTACACCTCTTGTAGGAAAGGACAGCAGACCAACATCCTCCTGACACACAGACACCTAGAACACAAACAGAATACATTAGGGAGGCTGCATTCAGTCAGTGTTAATAACAGCAATAATGCAGCTTGGCTGGACAGCTACACACCCTGACATGTAAGCATGAAACATTCCAGCTGACAACACATTAAACAACATTACATTGCTAAACTGTAGTACATTCACCCTGTGCATCAGAACCATATTAGCATGTCCCTGCATCAATGGTATGGATGACAGGGATGTGGCACAGGTATCATCATATGCACAGGGTGTGGTATGGGTTTGCCAGAGGCCTAGGCTGAGCCATTTGGTTGACATCATGTGTGTGGGTTAGGGGGTTGTTTATTAAATGGCCTGTGCAGATGTGGTGTGTGTAAGTATGGAGGTGCCCTAGCTGTGATGGTGATGTGTGTGTATGTATGGATGCACACAGTTCTGCCATGTGGCTGCTCTATACAGGGGTATGTTGGACAGCTGTGGACCATACATGGCAGGGTGTACAGTTCACTGTGTCCGACCACAGATATGGGAACTGCACCTGCCAGGGGTTGCACAGGCACCACCAGGGAAAAGCCAAGATATGGTACTCTCCCCTGATGATGACAATTGTCTGCTGGATCCACATCCCTGTTGGGACCAGCCAGGACAAAGTGCACGTGGCCTGCTGCATTTTGGTGTGGACAGCACACCCCTGCAGTGGTACTGCTGGTACTACCACTATGGGAGCAGGAGTGAGATGTTGCACATCCACGTAGACCTCCATCTCTTGGCATTGCTGACCTACATCCACGTGGTTGATGCCCTACTCCCACCACATGTTCTATCAAAGACACCACACGGTCAAGGATTCCCACCATCTCACACAACCATCTAGCCATGACCTCAGCAAAATAACGGTGGGCATCTGCATGATCATGGATGTAGTTACATACAACAAGAAGATTAGCCCTCTGGAGCCTCTGTCTATCTCTGGTGTAATGTTCCATATGTGCCTATGCCTTCATGAAACATGAGTGTAGTGACAACTGCTGTGGCACTTCTGCCAGGGGCATAATGGCCAGCAGCCCGCCTATGAGCACCCCTGTCCATCTGCCTGGGTGCAACCTCAACGGTTATCTGGCTATGGCTGCTGTGCACAGATACACTTGCCATAGTCACCACACTTTCCTGTCCCATGCCACCACCCAGCAAATATGGCCCTCATCTATGGCCACTGGCGATGGGGTATGTGTGGGCATTGTGACTGTGTGTGGGGATGGGATGGATAAAAGTGGGATGCCAACCAATGACACATATTCAGCCCCTGACAACCCTGCCTGTGCCTCACTATGCCTATCATCATTGTCAGTCTGTATGGACACTAACATCAGTTTGGCTGCAGGAGGGACAGTGACCGACCTCGCCACCTGTGAGAGACAGACAAGAAATTTAAATTAAGACCTGTACATTATGGTTTATTCTACACACATACACACACACACACACACACACACACACACACACACACACACACACACACACACACACACACACACACACACACACACACTTACAGGTGAGGTGGCACAAAAATATTATACAGACCTCTCATTACCCAACAGTTGACATGCATGGCATGTGGCACTCAACAACATGCACTGCAGCCCTTCTTAATCCTTCTTACCAAAAATAGACATCTCTGTGATGCATGAGTTGTGTTAGTAGGTGATGCCCCCTCCCCTGGAACACACTGTACCCATGTACATATTATTGCTGTGCACCTGTACAGCACACTAGCATGTACTGTGCACCATACCTCACAAGTGTACAAATCATTGCTGAATGTGTAGATGTCTGGCAGTTTTGTTTGATCTGTTGCTCACAGCCCCTATGTGTTTGTCTGACACATACCTGGGATGATAAGAGGACTGATGTCAATAACTAATGCCTAACCTTTGATTTGCAGATGTCATCATCATCATCAGCAGTGCATGTATGTACAATAAAATCCAGTTACACCTATAACCTTTAAAGCTTAATGTGGATATGAGGAGTGTAGACAGCCCTGTTGACATGCCAGCCTCTTCTATGATATGCAATGGGGCCACACTACTGCATTTGATAACATTACACACACCTGATATGTGACATATGACCTGTGCAATCCAATGCAGTATCAAACTAATGTGTTAGTCGTGGAGATGCTGAATGAGAGGCATACAATATGTGGGTTGCATAACTGTGCACACCCTTAAAACAATGGTTTGTTGAAGCACCTGTTAAGTGAACTACAGCAGTCACTATTCATGGAAGGTGTATACTAGCATGGCCCATCTTTACTTGGAATTATTTGGTCTGTCTGCCCTACAAAGGTCCCCAACGCTGCCAGACTGCAAGGTCAGCTCATGTGCACAGCCTTGGAGGTCACACAGTGGTTTCACTATTGCTGTAGAGTCTGGGTTATGTCTGGCACAATTCATAACCTTGAATGTTCAGATACAGCCATTCTTAGTTAGCTTTAGATGTATGTTTCAGTTCACTATTCTGTTTGAAGCTGACACCCCTCCCCATCCTCAGCCTTATTGCAAATGTTTGACAACTGTGGGCCACAGATGAGTGATATTTTGCAGTGTTCCAAATTTCACCCACCATGTCTACAGGCCTAGTTACAGCTAATGAACAGCAACCCTAAAGGTGTACACTGGTACCAGCAAGCTAAAATTTGGGGATGGTGGCCCTGACGTGAAGTGAGGTGTTGCTTGTGCACCACACATATCTTTATGAATATGGTCTGCAGGTTTGAGCCTTGGTCTCATGACACCATTACACATTGCAACACATGCCTTTGGGAGACCTGATGTTATGCTTTTGCTACCTGTACAGAGCCCTGGATGATGTTTCATGTGGGACAAATCTTCCATCTAATTACTCTAACCCATAGGCCACACTTATGCAGAATTCAGGCAATTGTCAACACAGGTACTACACAGGCAGTAAATCCAAATACCACAAAGAAAGTCAGAAACAATAAATGCCACAATAGAAGAACCACTGACACAGGTCTCAAAGCAGCAGGCACAGCAATGTAATTCCAACTTAACGCTTTGGCGCCAAGCCTTCAATGAGTATAAATTCATACAAACTTCCAACAGTATATATATAAATATATATATATATATATATATATATATATATATATATATATATATATATATACACACACACACACACACACACACATATAAAATTCAGTACAATCAAACAATTAATCAATCAAGTAATTAATTAAATAAAACACTAAATAACATATTTCCAATTCACTTCCTTATTTAACCCATGAGGTTCCAAAGTATTGTATTTTAAAATAAGAAGAGTTTCTTTTTTTAAATTTTCTTTAATACATGAAACCTCCCTTAAATAAACCTTTACTTTGTCCAAGATACATACTTGTAAACAATCTGGTTTAGCATTGTGTGCTCTAATAAAATGTTGTCCCAAAGGGCTATCTATTTTCTGATTCTTTATATCCCTTATATGTTCTTGCAATGCATTTTAAAGGATCTAAAAGTTTCCCATATATAGTATAAGTTGGAACTACACCTAAGGGCATAAATGACTTCTTCAGTACCACATGTATAGAAATCTAAAGGGGTAAATCTTATCCCATTAATTTTTGGAAAAAATGTCACAATATGCCTACACATAGAGCACTTATTACAAGGCATAGTACCTATTTTTCTATCCTTTACTCTAAGGTTTATAGAATTTACAGGTGGTATGAAATGATTATGTACCACCATATCACCCAAATTTCTATTTCTTCTATAAGAAATTTTCTATCTGATTACTTATTAAATATTTCAAATATTTGTCATTAATTATCATTCTCCAGTATTTTTTAATTTCCCTAAATATGGCTTCGGTCAAGACATTAAAAGTTGTGACAAAATATACTTCTCTATCTCCCCCTTTAGAATTTTCTCTTATTTTTATTTTCTCTCAATGTTCTTGCCTCATTGTTTTTATTTCTATTTCTATTTGCTTCTCCTTCTTCTGTGACTATTATAGCTTCTTATTATACCATATCTATTTTCTCTAACCTTATTCTTGGATTCTTCCACTATATAACTGTTATACCCCTCATTTTCAGTAATTCATCCTCAAAAGTGTCATCTGAGGTACAAAGTTTATTAAGTCTCAAAAATTCATTATATGGCAATACCGATAGCAAATGACTAGGATGGCAACTTGTGCCATATAAAAAGGCATTATTTTGACCACATTTTCTATGCACTGTAGTTTCCAGATCATCAATGTCAATATCTAGAAACATGACCTTTTCGTCCATTTGTATACCATCAAATTTAAAGCCAAACATGTTATTATGTAGGTCCTCTATAAAATAATGAGCCTCATCTTTATTTCCTTTACACAGAAATATTAGGTCAATAAACCTGAAATAATGAATTACTTGATTTTTATAAAGTGGATGTACATATATACTTTCTGTTTCAAACTTTGCCATCACAATATTAGCATACATGGGTGCAAAAGCTGCCCCCATTGCAGTACCCTGTAGCTGATGATAGATTTCATTATTAAACAGAAAAAAAATATTCTTTAAACAGAAATCTGTCAGCTCTATTATAAAGTGGGTTAGTGGAGTCCCCCAGAAAATATCTTAAGGCTTCAATACCATCATTATGCCTTATGTTAGTATATAGGCTCTTAACATCTAGGCAAAGCCAGTACATATTTTCATTCCAAACTTCCTTTCTGATTTTACACAAAAAGTCTTGACTGTCCTTAATAAAAGAAGGTAAAGCAAACACATAAGTTTTTAGATACTCATGTAACAAAATACATATATTTTTAAGAAGTATTTCTCAGCTAACACTATAGGTCTGCCTCTCAAATTTGTTAGCCTGTTGTGTGTCTTAGGTAGACAATAAAACTCTGCAATACATGTATTCTCTATAATAAACTTTTTAACATAATGTTTTGCAAAATATCCTAAGCGCAAGCCTTTCTGAATATAGGCTTCATATTCTCTTATAGCTTTTTCATACTGTTTTCCACTATATTTTTCATACACTTCTTCATCTCTTAAATGAGCAAAACACATTTCAACATATTGCACATGATGACTACACAGACAGTACTTGCTAGACATTCCTGCAACTCCCTCAGTGCTGCTGCATGTCTCTGGCCAGCCTCCCTGACCAGTTTGCAACATGTTTTATTATCTGTTTTGGATGGGCATCTGTTTCTTTTCTACATCACTGTTGTCCCATATTTAATACACTTCTAGATTACTGTCTGCACTTGACTGCTACCTTTCAGATATGGGATCCATTTCATGCTTTGTAAGATGTCTGTAAGCCATGGCTGCCTCTATTGCAAACAAATGGGCAAATGTCATGAACATACTTCTTGGACAGCGGACCATTACTTGGTGTGACATTGATGCCCTCTACTTGATGGCAGGTGTGGACTCAAGAGAGTGAATGCTGTCAGTACATCACAAGCTGCCTCCACATTATGTTATTTGGAGTGTGTGCACACATATGCTTCCAGTGTTTTATAAGGTTTGTATACCCCATATTTGTTTTCCTAACATAGGATTATATATTACACATTCATTGCTCATGTTAGGATCACATTACAGGTTGTAAATGGTGCGGAATGTGTTATTGTGGTCTGTTGTTGTATATATCAGGAACAGTTGCCATTGTAATAGTGGTGCATCCACTGTTGAATCCACTGTATAAGGGTAATGTTTCATATATGTCCCTACTGTAGGCCATTTGTCCCAACATTTTGTTTCTCTCTGTCCACACATCTTGCATTGACAGGTTGTGAAGTATACTGCAAGAATCTTACATACCCTTCAGATATGCCACCACGGTGACCACTGTGATGCAGTGCAGTTAACACCAATAAAACTGAACATGTACAGCATGCATTATGGGTAGGTGTGTTAATGGCAAATAGCATGGCCTTAACATGGATGGTGTATTGGCAAACCTGAACAAAACAACTCCATAGTCATCAGCTACAAGCTGCTGTCCCAGTTGTACACCAGAGGGACCCAAATATTTGTGGGAGAGAAGTAATGTCAGTAGCCACACCTGTGGCATTTGTACAGGGTGGAAGCAGCATTTCAGCACATCAACAGTACAAATCCCAATACTAAGGATTATGCAGGCCATCAAAATAGATGTGCACATCTCTGCATTACTACACTCCAGCAACAGACTATCTTATCTAACATATGCTTGTAGATACTATACAGATAAAAATGGATAAGCAACAGTGTTCTAGTAGTGTGCACTGGGGCCTTACTTGCATGCTCTTTGTCCATTGTGTGTGTGGCACCCACCTTCACAATGCTGTCTTTAGCTTCATTGCTTGTCCGGCAGGTGGGTGCCCCAAGGCTGGTGAAGAGCTCCTCAGCATGTGTCAGTGGAGGCTGGATGGCTTGACCCCCACCTATGGCTAGCCAGTCCCTCGCAATGGCAGTAGCCTGCTGACAGGTGTGGTGGATGAGGTCAGTGCAATGATGCCACACCTGCTCATAATTTTGGCTGACATCATTTACCCTGAGGATGGGCTTGTTCCACAGAGCGGTCCTCTCCTGCAGATCCTGGGCTCTGCAGCTGAATAACATGGCATAATGGTGTATCACATACTCTATTATGGTGTTATTCTATGTGTTGCTGAATGATGGCAGCCATGAACATTGCATATTACCTGGAAGACATAAACAGGAAAAAAGATCAGAGGACCTCATACGGTTGTCCACTTGCACATCAACAGTGGATATTACTTGAAAATAATCCAGACTATACCATAACACTATAAGCTATCATGGCTTTGGCATCTTGCATTACACTCCACGTCCTGACCTGTCTAGTTCCCCCAATTTTGAACACTTAATTGCATAATCCTCTATTCTCCATTCATTTCTGTATAGAGGGATGACAGTGGCCATCTTCCGTGTGGATGGTGTGTGGATGGTTGGCAAGTCTGTGTTTGACTGTAGTATGTGATGAAGCTGTGAGCACATGGCTGAGTTCATGTTTCAGGCAGACTGTGATGTTCTCCTGCCCCATGGAGACTTGCTGTTGTTGCCATCAGTAGGCATTGTGTACAGGTTTACCACTGATGAGGGCAGGAGTGTGGTTGCTGTGCATATCTCCCTGTACAAATGGTGTGGACAGGATGGCACTGTTCCCACCTAACATGTCTGATGCAGGTTGCCTGTATACATGGTAAGTGTGTATTGAGGTGTGCTTTACCCCCAGTACAGGTTGAATTGTGTTACTGCCTCTGAGACTGACTACATATGTGGAGACATTGTGGTAATTGGCCTTGGTGGTGTGGATATATCTGATGTATAGTCATAGCCAGCCTTACAGGAAGACACCCATGAATCTACATGCTCGCTCAGATAGAGGTGGACTTTTTTCCAAGTTGTGGTCTGCATCTATGTGTCCCTGTACAGCCACTATAGCATCCTAGTATGTGCTTTGTGTATTGTTGCTCCCCACCAAGGGGGATTACTTTATCCTTGGTCGAGGCTGGTTTTACAGGTCAGGTACTGCTGATTCCATATAGCTACAGTGGATATAAAATGTACACACCCCTGTTACAATGCCTGGTATTTGCGCAATTGAAACATGACCCAACAAAAACTAATTTCAACACAATCCCCACCTGTAATGTGACCTATAGCCTGCTCATTTCAATTAAAAACATAATCTGTTCTGTGAAAACATATGGGAAATAATACTCAGTACAGTAAGCCAGTTGACTGCGTGTGCACACCCTTAAACTGATATGTAGTGTAAACATCTGCTGAGATGATTACAGCATCCATTTGTCTTGGTTTGTACTCTAACATCATGACAGATCTTCAGGTTGCTCACCTTCCTTGAAACAGCTTTGTTTCTTTTTCAATAGAATTGTAGAGGTTATGGGTCACATTTGAGGTGAGAAACATTATTAAATGATTTTCTGTGGCCTCATTGGCAAACAGCACACAAACCTGGCATTCCAACAGGGGTATGTACACTTTTGATATCCAGGGTATATGGGTGTTGATATAGCTGTTAGAGGTAGGCATGGAGAGTAACTCATAACACAGTTGCACACTTCTCTGATTACTACCTGATAGTCATGCCTACTGTAGTGCCCATATCAGTGTTATGGCAATGCAACAACCAGTAGCTGTACACATTTATTTTTGTTGTATGCAGTGACACTGATATTATACACATGTGTAACATGCACAACCTATTTTCAGGACTGCCTGTAACCCATATTATTACTTCTGTGCCTTTCAGTTGAACATACGTAGACATTCACATGCTCAGGGGATACCTGGTATACATTTGTGTTCTATTTCAGTATGGCACACTGTGTTCAGTGTTGCAGCTCAGTCATACTTTTCAACCTGTTATACCAGGACTTCTGGGCAATGGCCCACATCAATGACAAGAGGGAAATCAATATTGATAACGTATTAATATAGCTGGCATAACACAAGTATATGTGTATGTGACTACAGATATCAGTCACAACTGTGACTATTGTCCAACAGAACAATGTACAGTTGAATGTTATATCACATGCAGTTTAACACACACATCTGCAACAGTACTTTATTATGCACATGCCCTATATATGTATCCTAGATTTACAATACAAACATGTATACTATTCATATTCACAGGTAACATATGGATAGGGACAACATCCCATTAACTGGCCTAGCAGTGGCACAGTCACAACTGTTTGACAGACACTCTAGTGGTAGCCATATGTGAGCTGTCCTTTCCCAGGGTGAGTCAGGCTCCTCAGCTGTGATCCTACCTCTCTCTCCACCTCTTAGAGCATCACATCTGGACAAAGCCTAAAATTATGGGGGATAAATAGGGACAGATCTCAAATATGCCTGTTACAAACATATGAAGTTTGTAGCATAATACATTTTGCATTACCATGACTGTTCTGAAGGATGTGGAGTATGAAACTCAAGTGCTTGTCATTACTTCATGACTTCCATCCTCACCTATTTGCCAGAAAAATACAGATGTTAGGAGGAACAGACCAAACACTATGATGGGTAAATCTTGACATTCTGTGAAGATCTGTACAGTTGACAGGTATGGCCCATTGCAGACAGAGCAAAATGCTATGTCCATAGCAGCTATTCAGCAGGACATCATTGCAGCAAGTCTTGTTGACACATATAATTCTTTCAAAATCATCTAACCCATTATTACAAACCAAGTACTACATTCAATTACATGCTTACATGTTTCACATACCTGTTTTATTTTTATGCTCTCTTCCATGTTCTGGTTTAGGTTTATGTATTTCTTGTTTTGTGTGTTTTTGTTTGTTTTCTATGTCTCTCTCTCTCTTTCTCTCTGAACTACAGGGATTGAGCTGGTTTGAATAGGTTGCAGAATGGCTTTTGTAGGTGATGCTCATGAGCAGGTGATTGTCTCTGCACTAAGTGGTGTTCCCCACTTGCTAATTGCATGCAGAGCAGCTGTGTAGTTCTTCCAATAGCCAATGTCATAGCAACCCACTACTATAATTGACTATTTCATGTGGGCATTGTCTCTTTACCTTGCCTGTATGGAAGGCATCCTTCATGTTTGGGGGCAGCAGTGTTACAGACAGCAGGTAGGAATATCTCTTACAACAAGACTTGTGGACACAGGCCCACTACATGTTTGTATAAGGTTCCAGACCTAGGGAAAGAGTGTGAGTATTGCTGTTATATGCTTTGAATATTGCTAGTTTTACAGGGTTTGTGTGTACATGCTAGTTTTGCATGGATTGCAATCTGTCAGCATAGCTATCAACTGTGGGGCTATCCACATAATGGCCAGAGGTTTGGCTGCTATGTTTTTTCTGTTCCCCAGACAGGTGTTGTCCTTGACAAATCAGTGGCATTCTCTCTCTTGATTGCAATCAGTACATGGCAACATCCGTTTGTGTTTCTGACATCATATTCCTCAGAAAGGGTATTTTGCAACCAATCCTTTAACACCAGCAACTTTCACAGTGTGTAGCAGCAATATTTCAAATATGGCCCTGTGTTTTGGCCTCTGTCTTCTACTTATATGCCAGGCTTTGTCCAGTTATCATGCAGTAAGAGGTTGATAGGTATGGTCTATCATTATTTAATGCTGACATTACTGCTATCATCCCAGTGATGTTGTTGACTCCCACATATGCTGTGGGGTAGGGGCCATAAATATGAGGGCTAAGGCTGGACAACATATGTGACCCTGTACAGGTGAGAGGTCAGTGTATAGGGAACGCTGTTATATGCCCTTGTAAGACATTTTATGGGGAAGGGATATTACATGTTTTTAACCTAGGCTGTTAGTACATGAGATTGATATTACTAATAAGAAACATAAAAGTATATGGTGTACATTTTCATACATTTCGCCAGAGGGACAGTGGTGGGTTAGAGCTTACTGTTTTGCAGACAGTTCTGTTTGTCAGTGTGATAGTACAGTTTGAAGTGAAGCATTGTTATGTAAAGGATCCATTTACATTGCAACATTTGAAACTTTTCCCCCAAGGGGGTTAACTATGGAGTATAATTGGAGGCTATTAAACTAACTCTGTAATTAAGTGTTGATTGATTCTTGTATTCAATGCAAGTGTGTTTTTATGGTTGTACAACTTAAAGGCTTTGGCAAAGACAGCAGAGTATCTTATTTTTCGTGTATTACTTTGGGCTACCACCTGTCCCTCTTTGTGAGGGACAAACCCTCTTTGTGCAGTTGTATCCTGCTGATAAAAACTGACAAATGGCAAATGTCCTGAGATGGTAGGACCAAGAATGTATCATATGTTTTCTATGATAGTTACATAATCAGGTATTTTGTATTTCAAACACCAAAATGCTATATGAAATGGAATAAACAACAAAAATAGCACACAAGTAAACATTTATATGTATGCAAAATGTGTGGTGTTATGTCCTTTGCATTGAGTGTGGGTATATGTTTTAATGCAATAATTCTCATTTCCAGAAAATATTTAGACTCTGGCCATTTGAAAATGTGACATCCCTAGGATTACTGGCTGTTTGATTTTCTGTGCACTCTCTATATATACTCTCTTTATATCTATATATATATATATATATATATATATATATATATATATATATATATATATATATAGGTTTACCATTACAACAGCGAAACACACTGGTGTGATTGCTCATATGAGAAAATTGTAACCACGAAAATCACAACAGCGACAGTTTTCAATGTTCGAAAATAAGCAAATCAAAAAGCAGATTCGCTGATTTTCAAATATAAATGTCGAATACAAAATGTAATGAAGTGTAAAGCAGGGGGGCAAGCCCCCCGGCACCCCCCATGTAAGGGGCTGTGCGCTTACACCCCCTCCACTTTAATATACTAACTCTGAGATCGCAGTACAGTGGGGAAATGGACAATTTTCCGATCGCCACTATAGCGCAATCTGCGCCAAAATGCCAAATCTGCAATGAGCGAATGTCACTGTGCATTTGTTCATTGCACATTTGAACCTTTTTGCATTTGACATTTGCAAACTTTGCAAATGTCCTTTCGCACATCTGCTGTTCACCCATGTGCAAAATGCACACATGAAGGTAAACCTATAGTTGTTACCTCAAAGTAAGACACTGTCCGGTTCGATTCTCAGCTAGAGCGTCTTCTGCGTGGAGACATGCGTGAATGGGTGTACCTTCGTTGAAGGTTGTGCGTCAGGGCTAGTAACTCAGCATGTAAAAATCAACTACCAATCATTAGCAAACCGTTCCGCTGTGGTGACCCCTAACTGGGAAAAGCCAAAGGATACAACAATATATATATATATATATATATATATATATATATATATATATATATATATATATCATTCGAATGTTTAGTGCTTCCACATTGCACATTCCTTATGGTAAACTGATATATATATATATATATATATATATATATATATATATATATATATATATATATATATATATATATATATATAGCAATCATTTGAATGTTTAGTGATTCCACATTGCACATTCCTTATGGTAAACTGACTGTTCTGCATGATATGGTAGAGAAATCATCTCCACATCTTACAGCTCAGATGGCTGAGTGGTTAACTGTTGGGAGTGTAACATGCAGGGTTCTGGGTTCAAAACTGGCAAGGGCTGCTTTGTTTGTTGCTGAGCAGAAGTAGGCAATGTGATTAAGGCACTTTAAAGCAGCTTTGAATGTGTTTGATTGGGTTTGTGCGACACTAAATGGAGCTAAAACATGGTTAATTATATAGGCACTTACATTGTGTATGTTTTGCTTAGTGGCGCTTACCAATGCACAAACACACTTAGCATCTATATTTAAGCAAGCTGTACACCAGCTAACCACAGCTGTGCATTGCTAACCATTGCTCACTTTTCCTTTTTAGTAGATATCATACTAATGACAAGCCTATTGTATACAGCTCAGGTGGCATGGTGGTATGTTCTTTGACTCCAGTGTATAGGGTTCTGGGTTCAAATCCTGGGATGTCTAGCTTTTTTATTAATGTTAAATCAGCAGATTGAATGACATGCCTGAAAAAACAAGTGCTATTAACACAGCTGTGATGGCCTAGTGGTATTGTTTCTGGCTGTAGTGCACAGGGTCTTGAGTTTTAATCCTGGGATAGCTGTTTCATTAGTGTTAAATGACCAGACTGCATGATAAGTTTGTGAAAGCAAGAGCAATTCATAGAGCTCAGATGGTGGAGTGGTATGCTCACTAACTCTAGTGTAGAGTGTCCTGGGTCCAAGACTTGACTTGGCTAGGCTGGCTACCTTGTTGTTGGGCAGAACAATTGGATAGGGAGTGATTAATGCAGCTATAAGCAGGTTTGCATGGTGGTAAACAATGCTAACATCCGGTTAACTATGCCTACACAGTTAGCCTTAAAAAGTGCTTAAGCTGTATAGGCATTGCTTAGCACTGCACAAACAGGCTTACTCCTGATTATTACTGCTTACTCCCACTTACCCCGTACTAATTTCTTTAAATAAAAGCAAAAAGGGGTGATAGGAAAGTGGTGAAAAAGGGGGCACAAAGAGGGTAAAGCTATATGAAAGATAGCAATGTGCTAGATGGATGTAGGGAAGGTCCATAGCTGTCCATTTCTTCTACAGCAACAGCTGTGCATATATACTGAATTTGAAGGTATATTTGGACACTCAAACCCCTGAGAGAGAGGATTGAGGATAACAATAATGTGTAGTGAAGCCTATTAGACAAGATTACATGTGTCCAGTGGGCATGTGTGTGAAATGGACAGCTATGTATGGGGTGAAATTTTTTTGGGGGGAACAGATTGCCCCTTTTTTAAGGTGAGAGTGGGATGTTGGGGAAAGATAGTAGGTATATTTGGGGAGGTAAGTTGAGTAGGAAGACAGACAAGACAGACAAGACAGCATACAGGGGCAGTATATGACGCATGTGGGGGGTAAACACCTTGGACTGGGAGGGGTGTTTGCTAATCGGAAGCCCACAAGCCCCCAAGTAGATACAGTGGGATTGAGATCCCCACCCATGGCCAGTCACCACTGCACCTTCACGGACCCGAAAGTGGCTGTGCTAGGGGCTGAGCAGGAGGGGCAGGCTGACCCTATAATGGTGCCATGCAGTCCTCAAGCTGGTGTAGCAAACCTCCAAATTCCTTGCAGAGCTCGCTGCGCACTAGCCCCTGGACCTGGCTTCAGGTGACAAGATCATGTCTGTGCCCACCCCCAGGAGGGGATGAGCCCCATCCCCTGAGGCAGTTCCACCTGAAGGTGGTGCAGGACCAGCAGATGAGGAGGTCCCGGGTTGGGTTCCAGACGTGCTGGCCCCAGGTGCTATGGCCAGATGAGGCAGGAGAGGTAGATCCACTGGGTTTGGCTTTCCCTGATGTGCTATGGTGTTGCAGTTTTAGAACATATGTTGGTTAGTAATGGTAAACACATTCCAGGATTAGTTATAACAGCATACATGAGTATTCCCATTAACCCAAAACAACAGATCTGGAACATTTGCATAGCAAACAGAACGCATGCATATAAGGAACCACAGTGGGCATTACACCGGCATGCAGGTTACATTGATAGCAACAGGCTACCAATGATAGTATACAAACAGGGAACATTAATTGGAATAAATTTCATCATTTGTAGAACAACAGGACACATGTCCCAACAGTATGTTTGGTGGAAAACATACCCATTCATTTATGTGTTTAGATTATTGGTGAAGATAAGGGTGGGGAGAGAGAGAGATGTCAGTTAACACATGAAGATTCTTGGAGTGGTCACAGCCTTAATGATCATTGCTTTACTCATTACTCTACAGGTATTATTACAACAACTATAGTGTTTGGTTGGGCAGTGGTATGTTTGTACACAGTATAATTACTGACTTCTTATAGCTACTTTATATTTTTTCTTACCTGGAAGACCTGTGGGGGGAATGTTTGTTAATACTACATGACTGCTTCTACCCATATTCACATAGTCAGGGTTACATATGTGCACTCATACTCTGTGTGTGTGTGTGTGTGTGTGTGTGTGTGTGTGTGTGTGTGTGTGTGTGTGTGTGTGTGTGTGTGTGCTACTGACACACGTTGCCTTGATTTCTATCAGTCACCCTGGTTTTTGTTAGCAGGGACCAGTAGCTGTGACAGCATAACACTTTTGAATATTTCTTGGGGGAGACCACTTGATGTATGTACTTATCTTGCTGCCATTTGCAGCCTTGGGGTTGGAACATGGGTGTTGGACACAGTATAAGTACAGCCTTCTTATAGCTACTTTATATCTTCTCATACCTGGAAGACCTGTGGAAGGAATATTTATTAACACTACCTAACTGTTTCTACACATTTTCACAAAATCCTAGTTGAAATTATGCCTACAGCTTACTACCACTCCCAGGATTTGAACTGTAGCTGTTTCTGCTAAAAATATAACAAATGTGTGTTTCATCAGAAGGAGATATTGAGAAACCGCTGTCTCTTCTTTGAATTATGTCTTTCTCATTCTCTCTTTGTTGTACTATCTCACCTTGTAACTACAACACTTTTATACACACATTCCTATACAAACCTTTTGACATAGCACAGTGTGGAAAACAGTGGTTAACACAACATTACTATTTAGAGATCAGATCTTGGTGAGTGACACTTTTAATATCAGTTAATCACATGTCTTATAGAGGCACTAACTTTGTCAGATGAGACTTGATTGTTTAATGCTTTCAGAGCTGTAGTTGCTATGCATAACCTGTGCACATTTCAAATCATACCATACCAGAGTAAACACAGCCAATCCAGGGTTTTGACTTTTATTGACAGGCAGTTACAGTTTTATTTATTTATAACCTATATGAGACTATTACTGTAATATCGTCTGCTTTATTCAGTACAAACCATATCCATTTTAATAGTGCCAGGTGACATTCTACTACTTTATATTTATTTGGTATGAATACTACAAGCTAGATTGTTACTCACCAGCCTCACGACGCAGGCTTTGCATCCTGTTGGTATGTTTGTATACAGTATAATTACTGACTTCTTATAGCTACTTTATACTTTTTCTTACCTGGAAGACCTGTGGGGGGAATGTTTGTTAATACAACATGACTGCTTCTACCCATATTCACATAGTCAGGGTTACATTTGTGCACTCATACTGTGTGTGTGTGTGTGTGTGTGTGTGTGTGTGTGTGTGTGTGTGTGTGTGTGTGTGTGTGTGTGTGTGTGTGTGTGTGCTACTGACACACGTTGCCTTGATTTCTATCAGTCACCCTGTTTTTTGTTAGCAGGGACCAGTAGCTGTGACAGCATAACACTTTTGAATATTTCTTGGGGGAGACCACTTGATGTATGTACTTATCTTGCTGCCATTTGCAGCCTTGGGGTTGGAACATGGGTGTTACCTTCTTATAGCTACGTTATATCTTCTCTTACCTGGAAGACCTGTGGAGGGAATGTTTATTAACACTACCTGACTGTTTCTACACATTTTCACAAAATCCTAGTTGAAATTATGCATACAGCTTACTGCCACTCCCAGGATTTGAACCGTGGCTATTTCTGCTAAAAATATAACAAATGTGTGTTTCATCAGAAGGAGATATTGAGAAACCACTGTCTCTTCTTTGAATGATTTCTTTTGCATTCTCTCTTTGTTGTATTATCTCACCTTGTAATTACAACACTTTTATACATACATTCCTATACAAAGCTTTTGACATAGCACAGTGTGGAAAACAGTGGTTAACACAACATTACTATTTAGAGATCAGATCTTGGTGCATGATACTTTTAATATCAGTTAATCTCATGTCTTATAGAGGCACTAACTTTGTCAGATGAGACTTGTTTGTTTAATGCTTTCAGAGCTATAGTTGCTATGCATAACCTGTGCACATTTCAAATCATACCATACCAGATTAAACACAACCAGTCCAGGGTTTTGACTTTTATTGACAGACAGTTACAGTTTTCTTTATATATAACCTATCTGAAACTAGTACTGCAATATTGTCTGCTTTATTCAGTACAAACCATACCCATTTTTAATACTGCCAGGTGATATTTTACTACTTTATATTTATTTGGTATGAATACTACAAGCTAGATTGTTACTCACCAGCCTCACGATGCAGGCTTTGCAACCTGTTGGCATGGGCTTCCTGGTTTGCAACCCGCTCAGCTGGAGTTGTAATGAAGATAGAGAAACATTTATGCATACCTATCCATCAAATACACAGACTGGACTTTGGTAAACAGGTATTGCTATAAATACTTACACATTACTGGGACATCACCCCTCTGTCATGCTTCTTGGACCCACTGGTCCAAGAGCTCCCTCTTCCTCCGCTTCAAGTCAGCATAGTGGTGCTGGACATGTTCACCAGTCTGAGGGATACCAGTGGCACTGGTGAGATCACGGGCAAGACTTTCCCAGGCCTCCGCTTTGTACTGGGAGCCCTGGTACTGCTCCTGCAGCAGTCTGACATCATGTTTTTTTACAAGGAGGTCTACCATGACCTTGGACTCCTGTATGCCCCAGCGCTGAGCCCGAAAGCACATGCCCTCTCCAACACCTGCCATACTGCCTACAGTGGGGAGCTACAACCAGTTATGAGCTGTATTCCTGCCTGTGAGGTTTAAATATGGTCGACTTCCCACCCTTTTCCATGATTGGATGGTTTTGAATATGCTGAGCTAAGCTAAGCTATGAGCAAAGCTGCTTAGATAAGGTTTGCAGTGCTTACAGGGGCAGGTTCAGCATTGCTTACCAATGGGCAAATCAGCTTAGCTGGGCTACTCATTGCTTAGCATTCATACTTACACAGTGCTTACACCCGGTCAGCATATCTGTGCAATGCTTAGCATTGCTTATGTTTCATTTTATGGACTAACACCTGTATGGGATTTATTCATCATTACTGACATATTATACGCTTGTTTACCTTCCCTGACATCTCCCAATGTGCTTTCATTACATATATTCTTGTGTGACCATACTGTATGGGGCACTTGTGTTTATATGGGGGTTTCACAACTTTATTACACTCACACCTCACATCTGGACCTACTACACTAGTCTGGTTAACAAATATCTGTTCTTTACTACCTAATTATTAAAAACATAAATTATGTACTGCTTTCACATGTAAAATATTAATTGGCTTTACTGGGGATGAAACTGGGAATGACTACTTATAAGCCAAATGCTCTAACCACTCAGGTATTTCCACATTGCTATGTTCTGGAGTATATACCTATTTAGCTCTTTATGTTGTGTAAGCTAGGCTAAACAGAGCTGCACTATGCGCACACCCATTCAGCTATGCTTAAACTTTATCGCAGACTGAAAAAAAAATGTAACTGTTGTGTTTTATTTTTGTACTTTAGGGGTATGCACATTGATTTCTGCAACATTACCAGTGGGGGGGGGGGGCTGTGCTTTTACAATGGTTATGACATGGCAGGCTTTGCATTTGAGGTATGCTTCATGGACGCTCATAGTGTCCGCCATACTTCTCAACTGCACAGATTGTCACAGACTGTCCAGATATCTGTCTTATATTTTTGGCCCATTTTTCATAGCATTGTGGCTTTCTGGCGGATTAGTGGCAAATCATTACAGACTGAGGTTAAAAAATACTGACAGACATTTGCTTTTTACACCTCATAACCTTTAGCACATTCATGCTAATGCATGACCTGTTATTCTATCAACTTAAGTCTGTGAGCCAGACTTTTATTTCCTTTCTCCGGATTTCTTACACTCTAAGAGATTGAGAGGTATTTCAAGGACACTCTCGCCACCATTACATTGCCATATGGCAATTATGGAGTGCAGGGGACATGTGTATAGTGAGATCACAGGTCTCAGACACATCCCCCTGCACTCGTACACAGATCCGTGTCTGTGCACGAGCTGAGCAGCGTGCCTTCATTTATATTCAAGGCGTGTTGCTGCTCTACATGGATGTGGTCCCTTCCATGCAAGAATAGCTTAGCTTCGTGAATCTGGGGGAATGTCTTTGTAGAGCAACACTGTGGTGTTCCTCTGCATTCTTTTGCCTTTTCTGATGCACTGCGCATATGTATAGGAGTTATGTTCCCAAGCTTTTACAGTATATCAGTTCTGTTCAGGAGAAGCAACAGAGAAAAATAAATATCCATTGTGGGGTTTTTTTACTGCTAATCAGTGCAAGAAACCTGGACAAAGTCCAACATATTAGTGGGTGGAGGAGACAAAGGTTCAAAAACAGGGACAGATTATATTGGTCTTATAAACTTAGAAAGTACAGGAATGAAGGATATGAAGCCTAAACCTCAAATGGCTGCCATTATTTAATTATATCCATACCCAGTGGCTTGCCAGAAAAGTACTTTTTAATGAGGAAAAGACCAAAACTATGAGGCAAAACTCTAGACAGTCTGAGAAAATCCATATAGCTGACAGGTATGAGAGTCTAATCAGATTTAAGGAGGGAGTCCGAGGGACAGTGCAGCAATAAAAGGAAAATCAGACAGAACACAACTGATTTTTTTTGTATTTTGCCCACCATAGCATATTCTAGTAGAAAGTCTGGACACTCAATGGTACTTTGGCAGCAAGACTTTTTTTCTATTGGTATATGCTTGATTTGGAATGTTCAATCAGTTCACATGTTTTTTGAATGGCAATAAACTATTATTGTATGATTGTCTACATTTCATTCTAAGGGCTGCTTTTCTTCTTTTTCAGTTTTGTTAACGTCCTTATTTTTTGCTTTTAGTTATTGTCAGTCTATTATTTGTTGACTGTTAAATGATACCTTATTATATTTATTCTGTTTATGGCCTTGTTGCCTTTGGTCTAGGTCAGAGCTGAAAGGGAGTCCATGTACCTGGTTAACAAACTAATAAATAAATAAATACATACATATGTACATATGTACATATGATACACATTTACATGCATGCATACATACATGCTCAGCATTTTGAAAGATCTTATGTACTAGAAAAGGTAACAAAACCACCTTTTGCTTAAAATGGTATACACTGTTGCTAAGAAACTAGATTAAAATCATGCATATGCATGTTTCTGTCCCCTGTGTATCTTTTATTAGTGCTGAATATATATATATTTATATATATATATATATATATATATATATATATATATATATATATATATATATATATATATATATATATATATATATATATATATATTTATATATATATATATATATATATATATATATATATATATATACACATACATATATATAGCAGTCATTAACCAGAAGAATTCAAATGACATGTCAGCAAAGCCTTTGCATGTATTTACATTAGCCTTTCACCTGCTTGACACACATTATATACTTATTTTTTATTGCTTTTGTGTCTCCCATTGTTTTTCTGTATATCTAATTTATTTATTAATTTGTTTCCTCTGTTTTCTCCCAATCCCCTCTAGTGACTGATTTATCACCCTTGAACCCCATCTGTATCCAAATGCTCTTCAGCAACCCAAGTGCAGTCTTTGACTAGAAGGATCTTTTAGTTTCTCTGAGGACTGACCCTTAGTGGAAACCCTTAGAATGTACTCATTTATCCAAAGAAGCAGCAGTAATAAGGTAATTTTCTGCAGGCATCAATTTAAACTTTTTAACACTTGGAGTCATGGCATGCAAATGGTTATGGCTAGCTTTTGATTGCTGGGCCTAAGTATATGCTTTGATCTCTATGCTCTGTCATCATTTTTAGTAACTAGCAGCCAGATAATTCACAGCCAAGGTAGTGAAACATGTAGTGGGCCCACTGATGCAGTCCCTCATCAGTCTGTTTAGCAGATCCTTAAAGGAGAGAAGATGATGTAGAGGAGTGATTTAGGGTGTAAAGAATGGGCCACAACCATTCACAGCAACCCCAGAATGTTATGTGATTGTCATAGAGTTAATCTTGTGGGGAAAGTTTGACTAAATCCCTAAAATATAACCTTCAAAACAGCAGTTAGCATGGGGTTAAACCTAGAACATCTTCTCAGACTAATATGATCTAGTTCACTGACTTGGTAAAGAATGGAGTGGCAGGTCGTTTGGTAGATACATTTCTACCGGAATGTCATCAAGACTTTCAAGTATGACCTGGGAAGCAACGGTAGAAGATGAATGGATGAAATGGGGGAAAAATGATAAATTAAGTAGATAAATGGTTGGATGTTAGGGCATACAGGTTTATGGTGAAGCAAAATCTGGGCAATGTAATGGAAGTGACTAGTAATATGTCTCCTATGTTACCACTAAAACCTAATCTTTATAATGCATATATGTTAGACATATCAGTGAGGGAAAGGAAAATACAGAGATATTTGAGAATGATAACAAACTGAGAAAAGTTTTAGCTAAGCCTGCTAATAAGGGTCTTAAGGTAACATTGTGGAGTGACAGGTGACAGATGACACCAGAGACATACTACTGATAGATGTAAGATGCTCCATCCAGAAATGATCTAGAACTGATTTTCACTGTAGAAGATTTTCATCAAGAAAAAGGTCAAAAGACTCCTATGCTGTACAGCAAAAAGGGTAGTATTTAGATTCCAATGACAGATAGATATTACCTGTCTAAAAGACAGAGAGGAGAGTGTTCATTAATAACTATGTCCAGTGATGAAGATTGCATTGGAAGAAGAACACAATACTAAATACAGATGTACAGACAGTATAGAGAAAAGCCACCAGGATATAGAAACAAATGCTGGGAAGTTTAGAGCTGTAGTCACCATAAAGCAGGACTGAAACTAACGGACATGTGATAAGTACTCAAGGCCATATGTAAAGGAATTAGAATGAGATGAAAGATGAGGTAAGAGAGGGAGTGGTAGTTACCTGCAACTGGAAAGGAGCTATTGTCAAGCTATAAGGAAGTACTTCTTTACAAAGAGGGTTGTTGACAGTTGGAAAAAAACTCCAAAACAGGGACACAGAGCAAATCATCCAACTCACTGAAGATGACTTTTTTAAATGGACAACAAAAAAAAAGATGGCAGTGGGGGGATGCAGACATGAAATGTTATCTGACAGGAATAAGCAGAGTAGAGAGATATCAACTATCTTCATATGCTGACAATGTGTAGATATGTATGTTATTTTGTATACCACAATTGTTTGCTTAAAATACTCCAGCTAAGCCTAGGTGATGCAACATAAACGTGGTGGCTATGCTCTGTACTTTACTGAATACCTTATCGTGAAATGTAAACCATGTGTATAAACTTTTTGCAATGATCTGCAGGCTTATTGTGTAACTTATTGTCCTGTCTTTCTTCAACAAAATGCCATTTCTCTTGTGTATTATTCTGCTTGAGGACAAGAGCAATAGACTGCATGGTGAGAACAGACATTCCTTACATAGCTCTAAAGATGTTGCCTTGAATCATGACTAAGGCCAAAAATAACCACATAAATCATCTTAAATCAAGGTTACGTTTTAAAACACTGATACAATTTAGTTTAGCAGAAGACAAAATAACAAGGTTTGCATTAAGATTTTTCTTTTCTGAAGAATAAAAATTGTTCACTATATTCTCCAGAATTTTTTTAAACACTAGTTATCACTGTTGTGCCACAAATTCAAAAATTTAGGAACAAATAAACATTTTAAAGCAAAATCAGGGCACATTTGAAAGTTAACGATAGTCGAGGGTATGGTTCTTTAACTGACACATCCAATCCAGAGTAATCATTTTAAGGATTTTGTGATGCCTTGAAATATCTGTAGCCTTAACTTATAAGGACTGACAAACACACACACACACACACACACACACACACACACACACACACACACACATGCACACATACTTTGAATTCTTCTCTAAGTGTTTACTTTGAATTATCCAATAAATGGTCCTTCAGGTTTACTGGACAGTACCACTCCAGGAGATATGCTGCTTAGTAAGCCATCAATCCAAGTATTTCTGCTACTTCTGGCAGGGAGAAAGAATGAAAAAAGAAGCAAGCTTTAACCTTTTGTGTCTTGCTATAGGAACTCTCCTCATCTATGCAGTCAGACACATTGTATATATCTCATGTGTCCACGTGGTCAAAAAAGCTAAATAAATAAAAAGAATACTCCTGATTTAATAAATGAAGCTTCTTCAGTAATTACTGCCTCATTATTCCAGTCAGCTGCAATACATGTAAATGAACAAATCTATGCTAATAATCATTACAGAAATCACCTTTAATTTCAAGACAGACAAATACACAGCAGTGGAAGAAAATATGCTGTACTAGTTCCTTAATGAGCTTTAACTATCCCAATATTACCTTACAGACAAATGTTAATGAGATAATGAGAGATTGACCAGAAGCAGATAAATAATTCAAAATCCAGAGTAAATGTGAAAAGTGTTTAAATGCTATTGCTACACTAATTTAAAGAGAGGCATTATAACCTGAGTCATGTAGCACCAACATTGATCAAAGAAATCTGCACTTACCCACAAGTATATACCTATATATGTATATTAACCTAGTAGTCAAAACAGAAGAAAAAGACATTATTTCTTCTGTCATTAAATGTGAGTTTGTGAACTACCAAAGGGTCATTTCTAGACTAAGTCATATTGCAGTCTAAATTTAACATATCTATATATGGCTGGGTCATATTTGTATACTGTTCTGTGTTTTCCAAAATGAATTGCACAGATGTAGCAACTATATAATTATCACAAAGGCTTTTAAAGCACCAGCAGACCCTTAGGTCTCTGAGGCCACAGCAGGTAACCTTCTTGTTTGTTTTATTTCAATTTTTATGCAATGTTAAAACCGCAACAGAATTATGTAGGTGTTTAGCAGCAGTAGATGAGATCACAAGACAGTTCTCATAAACTAGCATTAAACTCTCTATTTTAAAAGGATGAAATTTAATTCTTCTTGCATAAGTAGAACATAAATGGAGTCACTCTTACTGGATAAAATATAACACGAGCAGCAGTCCTCTGGTTGTATCAGATGAAGTTATTCTGATGGATGCCCTAACTTTGTTAATCTTGCTGGGAGAGAGATCCTCTGTGATTCTAAAGTTGGTCATGACATAAAGAATTTTGACCAGGTCTCTGACCATCACCAGCCTGTTACATGTCAAGAAATAGATTTTATGAAACATCAGTGAACTGTATTGGATTGAACACATCATCATAATTAATAATGACTAGTTCAGTGCAATATAAAATGCGACCATTAAATTCACACATTCAAACACATAATCATAACTATCATATCAGAAAATGTACTGTCCCAAAACTTAATTCCTTTGTCACTCTGAAGATTTATTAGATCAGTCTGCTGCTTAACAAGAACTCTGCAATGATTTTGTGAGGAAATGTTTAAATACAATCAATACTTTAATTAGTATCTTAAGGTGCAATAGTATTAATTCTACAGAATGTAACAGAGATTGCATGACTGAGTGAACCTATAAGGACTGTTTCAATATTATTAAACACAGTTGTACTATTTCCCTTTCCATAAATTCTGAAATAGTTTGCCAAGGTTGCAGATGTTCTTCCAACTGAAAATACATGATACAACTGACCAAACAATAGTAAAGCATGTCTAATTATTACTGATACATAATATATGGATGAGTCTGGAATCTCACACTACCTCTTTCATTATCCATGTGTAATCTTTTCAACTTGTTTTGGATCAAGGGGATACTATAAGAATTTCAATAATGATATTAGAACTAGGAAGCTACTTTTAGAGTACTTGCATTACATATTCATCTTTTGATAATAATGTCATTTTTGTTGTGATTAGTCTTTGATTATTTAATTTGTTTCCTGACTTTATGCAGTTTATATTTTTTTCACACATTGCGCCATAACTCCAAGATTATCAATAATTTTACAGTATTTATGTATGAACTCAAGAAGAATGTTATATTTCAGTCACTGATTTAGTTAAACATTATAATGTTTCTGTCACATGTGCAAAAGCAATACAAGACTGGGGCAGAATAAAAGTAGTACAACCCAGCTAATATTAGTGCACACTACACAAAAAAGCAACCCCAAGTAAGTGATTAGTCAAAAAATGCTGAATCATTAGTTTAATCCATTACAAGGCCACTAGAAAATAATAGTACATAGTCAAAATAATTGTTCAATCGAGTAGCAATTATGTACCATTATACAACGACCCCCCCCATTAATATTCAAAAGCGTGCACACTGATTGGTCAGCGTGCACGTTGTAAATCAGAGTTATAGTAATGGAAAAAGGTCCGGTCGCCCGGACTTTTTCCATTACTATAACTCTTTTTTTTTACAGCAATGGAGAACGCAAGATCTCCATTGCTTCACACTGTCTCACCATGTTAAACGAGTTTAACATGGCGAGACAGCTTTAAAAAAGCAACAGAGATTCTCTGTTGCTTTTTTTAAAGCTGTGTTAAACTCATTTAACATAGCGAAACAGATTTTAAAAAGCAACGGCGATCTTGCTTTCTCCGTTGTTTTTTTCAAAACTGTCTCGCTATGTTAAATGGGTTTAACATAGCTAGACAGCTTTAAAAAAGCAACGGATATTCTCTGTTGCTTTTTTTTAAGCTGTCTCGCCATGTTAAACTCATTTAAGATAGCGAAACAGTTTTTAAAAAGCAACAGAGATCTTGCTTTCTCTGTTGCTTTTTTCAAAACTGTCTCGTTATGTTAAATGGGTTTAACATAGCGAGACAGCTTTAAAAAAGCAACGGATATTCTCGGTTGCTTTTTTTAAAGCTGTCTCGCTATGTTAAACTCATTTAACATAGCGAAACAGTTTTTAAAAAGCAATGGAGATCTTGCTTTCTCCGTTGCTTTTGCCCACAGCTCTGATGTACTGTGTAGGCATGCGCATGCGCAGTACATCAGAACTGCCGCAGAATACCAGACAGCTGCGGAAGGGCAGCAAGGAGGCATTATACAATGCCATTATTTAAGAAAAGTAATTATTTTTTTTCTTAAATAATGTCATTAATAATCAATAACCACTTCTGGGTGTGGGTAATGCTGGATTTACCCACGGTTGGCTTTGTTTGGCCACTCGGGCTTTGCCCTCATGACCAAACTACACCAACCGTGGGTAAATCCAGCATTACCCACACCCAGGCATGGGTTATTGCTATATTAAAGGTAAGATTTGTCTGGTTATTATTAAAATTATCTTGTAACTTGCAAAAAATTGGTATATTACTTCAGGAGTTGAAAAACATGGGGTTCCATTTCTCAACAGTTCTTCAAGGACAGTTTTTCCCAGTTTCATGTAATCTTGCACTAACAACATGTGCATTTCATTATTCAGACATTCAATCAAGTAATCAAAATTTTGTTTCTCGAACACTTTTCTAAGCATAAAGTGTTGTATGTGAGGGAAAATAATAAAATGACAAAGTGTTACAGTTAAAAGCAGCTTAAATTGTGTAATCACAGCTTATCAACAAAAATGTTGTTCTTTGGTTGATTTTAAAGTCAAGAAAGCTGTTGTATAAAAGTCAGCCATATTCTGTGCAGTCAGATTCAGAGAAATCTTTTCTGTAGTTTTGTGATGTCATCTGTGTGATATAATTAAAGATAATCTTTGTAGTTTTGCAGATTGAAAATATCAAAGAAGAATGTCTTGCTTGATTCTGTTTTTGCAAAGTGAGAAGGGCTACGCCCTTCCACTCCTCCTCCTCCTCCTTGCCTGCCTGGTCCTGCCAGTGCTGTGGTTACTATTCAAACCTTGGTCACCTAGGTAACACTCATAGCACCATCCCTTTGATCCATGCAGCCAGGTACCATGTGATCTGAGTGTGCTTAACATCCCATGCTTTTCATGATGCTGAAATTATAGACTGCTATGTGACTAGCATCACCATTTGGGAGCTGTTTGAGCTTTGTCATTGTCATCTGCACACCTGTGGAAGTCATAGAGTACCTATCTCAGTGGATGCAAAGATATTCAAGGCTTTGAGAATACTAGCTTTAGCAACCTTCTAGTGACTAATGGGGGGGGGGCAAAGTGGGGGGTTATACCAGGCATCTGTCTTAAGGATTGCCCAACTTGATGCCATGTTATGGCATGTGGTGGAGTATATGTGGTTTCATCATACCACAGAGGGACTTTTATGATATAGCCTATTTCCTGACGTTTTAGGGGATATAGACTGCACTCACATCGAAATAAAGGTCCCACTTCATGAGTTAGGAAGACGGTACATTAGTCATAAAGGTTACCACTCCATCAGCTCTCAGGTGGACTGTAATGCACAGGGTATAATCTGCAGTGTACCTTCAGGCCACCCAAGCAATAACCAAGAATCCCACATATGTCATATGTGAGACCAACATCATCGTTGATTCTGAATATGCCCTCAAGCCATGGTTAATGACACCAATCAGAAATCTACAGGCTATGTTAGACAATGGCTGTAACTATGCCCTGTCACAAACCTGGGTCATTGCTGATCATGTATTTGGACTGTTATAAGCATGCTTTCACTGCCATCTATTTATCTGGTGGTGCCCTACTGAATGAGCATGACACATGTAGACAGATATTCTCTGCATGTGCCACAGGGAGCATGTAAGGAGGATGAACATGTTCTGTCACACCAGACAGAAGAGTATGAGGAAGATGAGGAGACAATGGAAGAGCTTGCAGCAGGGGAGGACCATACCAGACAAAGGCAGGCACAGTATGCCAAATCACTGTATAAGAGACAGTGGGTGGCTCATTACGCTGGGTCAAATTAAAGCATTGTACAAAACATTAAAAATGATGCATGCAAACGTATAACCAATCTGTGATTACCCATGAATAGACTGGCCATACTGTTCATCAGATATAGGCTCCACAAGCAGCAAAGTTTAAAGAGCAGAGTGCAGTTATCATCATTTGCACAGCTGGGGGGGAGTGGGCACAGAGTGCAGTGTCTTCCATGGGGAAATGTATATATGCTGTTTAATTATTTATTTATATTTGTTTACTGGGTTAGTACACTGATAAATATTGACCAATTTCAAATTTGGCCTGGGTGAAATATAAAACATTTCACAAACAAAAAATACAGAATTGTAATCAATAACATAGTAGTTGAGACTAATAACATAGAACTGTTCCAACTGAAATAATTATTGTGCAGTTGGTGTATGATATGGCTGGGATCAAGGCCTATGGTAAACTGCTCTGGGAGCAGACATGGACACAATATATGTGCGTATGTGTGGAACTGGGTAGTGCAGCTGAATTTGTTTGTGCCTGTCAGAACACAGCCTCAGCAGATGCTGCAATACTGTGGAGTGTTCTTATGGACAAGTCCAGAGTACACGCAAGAGAAGTGTGGGCATCCAGTACACATCCTCGTCCATATGAACTTCCCTCTCTTGGGATGGTTACAGGAAGTAACAACTCCTTGTCTAGATGTAGGCATTCTTGGTGACCATAAATAAAATGGCAGACCTGACAAGTCCATGGTAGTAGCCCTGGACTTAAATGCGCATCCATGTCTGACTAAACAGATGTCCATACCAGATGATGGGGTGGAAGTGGAGGCCCTACATTTAACTCATCCTGGCCACCCATACCCATAGTAACTCTCCACAATTGAAGCAGAGGTGGGACAACCACATGACACATGCCTGCACATATCCTGTGAACACAGGGGGATCTTCTTGTGCAAGCTGCCAAAGAAATATATGTAAAAAGTCACAAAAATGGAACTTGTAGTCTGATTTTTAGTAACACTAGCCTCACCTACTTTTAATAGACTCATTTGACTATTTATACACTTATATTAAAAGTAACCTTATAAATCTAATTGATTACTAACTGTACAAGACATGATCATGGTGTGTAACCATCTTTTTCCTACATTAACTATTTTATATAACCCATTACAACATATTATAGTATACGTTCTTTGAAACAACTGCATGCATTATATTACAGAATATACCATACATCATCTATGTAAATCTTGTCACAGTGCATCACATTGCAAATTAACAAAAAAAAAAAGCGTTTTTACATATATAATATGCAGCCTTATACTGTGGCATCTAATATCTCATTTAAACTTTGGTGAAGATGAATTTGGGATAATCCTAGAAATATAAGATAATCAAACACAATCATTCGCTTATTCCCATTGCTGAAATAATTTCAAAAAAGGCAAGTAGATAATTACCTATGTAGACTATGAACTACTAAGCAGTTTCCTAAGTATCAAGAAAAATGTCACCTCTGGAAACTTACATGCCTTGGGAACAGGGAGCAATCCTAGGCTAAATGGATGCATACAGCATTGATTTCAGACCACCATATTAAACATCTATCCATTCCAGAAAGGGCTAAGAGTAATTCATTATGATACCGGAAGTAACATGCATTAAGATTCTAGATTTTCAAACATGGTTGATTGCACAGAATTCAAGTGTGTTGGTTGTATGTGAATTTTAATTAAACCTAGTATACATGCCTTTGTATTCCACATCCCTGCTTATATGGTTAAGAAGAATGATCATACAGGAAAACAGGCTTATAGCATTCTGATATTTGCCCTCAACACCATGGCATCATATCCTCATGCAGAACAGCCTCAGAGGATTCTGAATGCAAAGCATTGTATATGTCATCAGAATAAGTAGCACTGACATTCTAAACAGCAGTTGTGTCTACATAAAACTTAGCAAAACTCCTAAAAACATGTAACAGAATTTGGACTGTAATTTAATGAATATAGCAAAAGTGAATTGTTATTACTAAACATTTTTAAAATGCCCTGGCTGTTAGTGGCCTTCACCAAAGTTCATTCATAGATCAAAAAGTACTTTGGGTAAGACTGAAATATAAAACTTATTCAACTTGAAACAAAAAAAAAACAGAACACTCTTGGAAGCAGGATCTCTAACAAATCGCTTTAGTGACTACCTGCCTGCATGTATCATCATAATGAAATACTTATCCCGACATGACATAATCAAGACTATCAAAGTAACCAGTTTAGAAAATAGAAGTATGTCATTTGATCAATGACATTTTTAACACATGTTGTTTTGCTGTGTCAGTTATTTAAATGGCAGTTCAAAAATGCTTAAGTTTTTAATGTTTTTAATGGAAACTGTCATTTGCCTTAATTAGCAGTGGAGCTTAACTGTTTGTATATGTGTGTGTACATATAGTGATGTGAAGTTTGTAAAACCTTTTTTTGTTGTTCTGTTTTTTATCAGACTTCTTAGCAGTGGAACAGGACAGATTTGTGATGAAATATTATTTGCCTTTTATGTAGTTATGCAACCAAAGAGTCAGTAGGTTTAAGCAGAATGGGTTTGAAGAGTCTAGGTGGGCTTGCCCATCCTGAAAAAAAATGATGAAATTGCATTTTTTCATATCATGATAAGTTTCAGTGGTATTGTTTTGTTCCTGATATATTAATTTATCTGGGATTTAGTGCCATGATGTGAACCATAAAAAGCATCCCTGTATATCTAGCTGGAGCCAAAATCAAGGAAATACATTTTTCCTTGCAACTTATCCTGCTGGCATATTGCCTTAATGGTTGACACTGCTGTCTCACAGCATTTAATTCTCCAGTTTGGTTATTGTCTGAGGTACACAACCTTAATTTGTCCAAATGTATTTTTACCAGCTGCTCCTCTTTCCTCTCACATCCAAAAGACATGCTATAGATAGACTGGTGGCCCTCCAAATCAACTATAGATGTGTATGCCAAAAGTCAACAAGCATGTATGTGTATGTTTCTGTGTGTGTGTGTGTGTATGTGTATGTGCATGTGTGTGTATATATGTTCATGTGCGTATGTGAATGGGGGCCCTAGATTGGCATGACACCTTGTCTCAGATTAGTTTCATTGCTTTATACCTAATAGGCTTCAGTTCCCCATAGTCCTACACCGAATTAAGATGGGTAGTAGAAAGCGAATGGATGAATGAATTAAAGACTTTATCTTATCCAAGACATAAATAATGCACTGGATTCTACAAATCCTAGATAAGCATGCTCCTTCCAAACTATTAGGGTCCAATGCAAATACATTCTATGGCTTAACATTAGTTGTGTAAACCTTAGCTCTAGTTCATTGTGACTGTTGAAGGTACCCTACACCCATGTGCAAAAATGGGAAAAAGGGGTTGTGTATGGGTGATTGATGAATGGGTGGATGAATGCATTGCTGTTACAGAAGACATGCAGAAAAATCACAAAAATAGGGGAAAATATACAAGGAATATGTAGATTTTTATTAAAAAATGCCAAACAACAGTCTGACTGGTAAAGAAATACTAACACATTAGTCTCTAAGTCAGGAATATCAGAAGTCCTGAAACATTTTGGAAGGAAGTCAAAAGTCTCCATGAAAAAAAACATCAAACGTCCAGTGATGATCCATGCAGTATCAATTAATCACACAAAACCGCAACCATACCATACATCTCAACTGTCCAGATTTTGTTAGAATGCCCAGATTTTTGTCTCATAGTTTTAGTCTGTTGATCATAAAACTTGTGAGTTTTTTGGGCAAATCATTGGGGAGATATATCACTAAATATTGACAGACATTTGAGTTTCAGACTTCATAGCCTTCAGAAAATGCATGCGAGCACAATACTTTCTAAGTATTTAAAATCTGTTCCAATTTTGGGTCTTTGTTCCCCTAATATTTTTTGGCTTTGTCAAGGTTTCTTGTGCTAAGAAATTGAGAGGCATGTGTTTGGCAATTTTTTTTAACAATAACAAATAATTTCACATAAACCTTATCAATACACATATACTGCTATGAAACAACACTTCAGTCATGTTCACCATTCACATTATGCCTGTAACTTCAGATCTGGTCCACAAGCTACTCAGAAAAATTGAAGCTCATGACTCGGCATCAACAGATAATCTTCCTTCTGAATTTACCTTTCTACATGGTAAAGCATCTAACAATGTTAGTAGAATCCCGAGAAAAGCAGTGGTATCAAAGAATATCGAGGTGAGCCCTAATTACCTCATTTTCCAAAGGTAAGTTTAAAAAAGTGCCATCCAATAAGCATAGTGTTGTTTCTTTAAATGATCCTGGACAAAAAAATGTTTGTCTACAACAGCAGCTCACAGGTACTCTAAATAGATTTTACACAGACCACAGGGTTAATACAGCAAATTTCATTAACAATATTAAGCACTGAGAGTGACCTGTTTAAAAGCAGCAATTTTCTTGGATTTCTTCAAGGATCTTCCATTGGGAAGGATGAGTTTCAGCCCACCATCTCACATGTGATGAGCGTGGTACTGGTGCCAAAAACATGCATCAGATTGTTGTCTGCATTTTGGCATTGAAGGTCGGACAGTGCTAACTGGACTCAGGTGTGGGTATGCACATAATGTCAGTAGTTTTGTCTAGTTAAGGTATTCAGAAAAATCACCTCATGTGCAGGACAGCATTATATCATGATATTGGCTGCTCTGAACTACTTCCCTCCCCAGTTGATGGTCTTAGCCCTGGGGAGTGGGTAGCATCAAGGGTATTAAGGTAAAATGGAGCAATGGCAGCAGACTCAAATACTTGATGAAAGCAGACCAAAAAGGAAAAATTGCGTCCTTTACTGAATCAACAAGCAGCTGTTCATTGTGGCTAGAAGGACTGTGACCAAAGCTACACTGCTCCCTTTATTATTACATGGGACACTAGCACTTAGTAACATAAGCCTAACACTCATTTAATAATCTAGAGTTAACATATAATAAGAACTCAAATTTTATTTCAACACTGTCCTTAGCTACCTGTCACTGTATAGCATCTAAGAAGGTCTAACAGCTAGGACATCAAACAAGTTTTAAATGTATACAGTTAGTGATCATGCACACACTACTTTGCAAACATTTTTATCCTAACTTATCAGATTTAATTGCCTGACAGATGCCAGCTAAGCATCTTAGATCTTCAGGTTCACAGATACTTAAATAAAACTCAAAGACAGTCTTCCTACAAGTCCCTTATCATAAATTGGAACAACCTTCCATCACACAAACACACAACGTTTGATTCAGGTAGGTTTCAATACATCCAACTAATCCTACAGCCTTAAACCATCCACATACCTTGCTTGTGATCTATAACACCATCCACATACCCTGGTTGTGATCTACAACACCATCCACATACCCTGGTTGTGATCTACAACACCATCCACATAGCCTGGTTGTGATCTATAACACCATCCACATACCCTGGTTGTGATCTATAACACCATCCACATACCCTGGTTGTGATCTATAACACCATCCACATACTCTGGTTGTGATCTACAACACCATCCACATACCCTGGTTGTGATCTGTAACACCATCCACATACTCTGGCTGTGATCTACAACACCATCCACATACCCTGGTTGTGATCTATAACACCATCCACATACTCTGGTTGTGATCTACAACGCCATCCACATACCCAGGTTATAATCTATAAAACCATCCACATACACTGGTTGTGATTTATTACACTACAGTATAAAAGCCTAAAAAGAAAAAAAATCTGTATTTTACCCATCCTGTGAGAAGTTTATTCACCTTCTCTCACTTGATGTCTGTCGAGAATTAAATGTATGAATGAAAAACTCCACATCAAATTAGATGCTTCGTAGATGTATTTAAATACATAGCTTTGATTCCTTCATCAAGACCAGTTGATAAACTGAGAATTTTGTTATCCTAATGAGGCCCATATATCATTACAGGAAATTGACCTTGAGTATTTTAATGATTTTTGTGTTACTTTTTGGGAAGAATTAGATAAGTACATTTTAAAAACCTTCTTCCTCTTGTTTGATGTCAAAACTATATTACTCTGCTTTATAATCTCAGTTTCTTCCTGTACAGTGAACTTCTACTGCAGCAGCACAACCCCTGTTATTCTTAACTAAGGCGCTATCTCACATAGTACTTGTATCAATTTACCTGGTTATATAATGACATTTACTACTCATTGTCAGTTATATCATCTTTCCTACTTCCTACTCCTGTTATGATTGCTACTTTTGTCACTACCTTCACAATGAACTTACTTAATATTCCTGTTCATTCAACTAACTGAGATTATGGAAACTTGTCTGCATATATTTTGTCAGCTTTTCTCCACAGTTCCCCTTCTGAAAATGGTCACTGCCCAGAAGGGATAACGAAGCTAACTAATTTTAAATAAATAAAAATAAATACAATTTTTTTAGTCTTCACTAATATGGAGACACCATTCGAGAAAAATAAATACACATTTATATATCAAAGGAGGTCGGACAAGTTACAAACACTTTGTATATGTCTGAGTCTCAGCAATGCTTCCTTCTATATAAATTGGCAGCAAACAGACTTGCTAACTATAAACATGGCAGGCCATATAAAGTTGAGCCCTAGGATGGTGAGCCTTAAGATCTTGCTGGGCACAGCACAGTGATGTAAATGATATACGCATACATTCTATATAAAAGTATTTAGCATGTCCAAAGTCATTGGTTTGGGACTACTAAAATAATTTTCATTAGTGAAAATTTTAAGAATTATGCCAGTACTTATAACTGTAGTTTCCAGTCATTACAGTGATACTATTATACGTTTTCTGTTATCTTTACATAAACAGAATAAAATCAGACCTTTTAATAAAGAAAACTAAAAAAAACAGGTACTAGTACTAACAGTTATATATAAAACTAAAAAAAAAAAAAAAACAGGTAGTAGTACTAACAGCTATATATATATAGCTCTATATATATATATATATATATATATGTGTGTGTGTGTGTGTGTGTGTGTGTGTGTGTGTGTGTGTGTGTGTGTGTGTGTGTATATACAAATAGACAAGAATGATATTGTTCATTTGCCTGGTATCGACCACATTGTCAGAAGAGGCTGTTACATTACTCAGGGCATCCTAAATCTTGCTTTTATTTTGAGGACACTAGTCATTTGATTGAAGAATATCCTCTTAAATTTGTGGGCAACATGGGCATCGAGTCAAAGTGTACTGTAACTTTTTCTAAATGTGGTGATTCTCATAGATGGTTTGATTGACCTTCTGTATCCTATTATAAAGATGGGCATTTCTTTCTTTCACCTCTTCCTCTCCTGTTGTTTCTGAATCTGTCTAGTGTTGCCAATTTTGGATTGTTACACTATTCACCAGGATCGATCACCTCAAAATGACTATGATGTTAATTATTCTGTTCTACATCTATGGAAGGTTTTTAAGGGTCTTACTAGGAATCAGGGGGGTGAAAAGGATGATAGCACTAGAGCAATAGTGCTGAGCATACCTCTCAACTATACAGATTTTCACAGAATGTGCAGATTTCTGCCTCATATTTTTGGTCCATTTTTCATAAAATTATGCTTTTCTGTCAAGTCCTTGGCAAATCATTGAACACTGAATTCAGAAAATAACAGATATTTTGAGTTTCTGATTTCATATCCATTAGAAAATTCAAGTTAATGCAAACCTGTTATTCTATCAACTTTTTGAGTTTGCAAGAGCAATATTTAAAAATTGCCCCTATTTTGGGCCTTTGCCCCCCCCCCCCCACACTATTTATGGCTTTGTCAAAATTTCTTGCTGAAAGATGTTGAGAAGTATGGTACCGACTGATGATGGGGACAGAGACTCCACTAAAATAAAACATCAGAAATGAAAACAAACAAAAGGCTGATCAGTGTAGAAAACCTAAATTCTTTAGATTTGCCCTCTTTACAGACATGAACTGCCACCACTGTTATCTTTTATGAAAAGGCCAACTGGCTCCCTATTATACTTTCCCCTAAGCACACTGCAACTTAAAATTCTTAAATTAGGCTCCTGCCCACCCATCAAAAAAAGAGCTCCAAATCAGATAACCAAACTGTTCGCTTAGAAGCTCCAAAGATTATTCACTTCACTTTGATCAGACCTAATTTAAAGTTTCTATAGTATAAAGTGCCCTCTCAATAATAGGACCTACTTTATGAAACTGATTACCAACAGACATAACAAAACTAGAAACCCTGGAACATTCAAAAAACATCTCAAGCAGCACCTAAACAGTGAAACTAACTGCACCTGCTTTAGAGAGACTAGCTAATTTCTTCTGCAGCTAATAACAGCATGTACCTTTCATACTACAAACTTAATATATCTACATAGAGATTCTGTATACCTCTAACTCTAAATTTCAATAGCTTTATGCAGTGTGAACTTCTGTGCCTCATTTCCAATGTAATAACTTCCTAAATTGAGTTTTCAGATTTGTTTACTTGCTTTTAGACTTTATTCATTATTGGTCTTAAATATTGTCATGTTTGTACCCCAGATTGTGAATGAAAAGGGTATATAAACCAGCTTACCTACCTGGCAATCAAATTGTAAAATAAATAAATAAACTGAAGGGCTATGGCTAGCATCTCTATCTTACATTATAATGTTAATTTTTTGTTATGGAATGTTCGACTTCTACTTATTTTACAAAGATTCATAGTGTCCCATATTATATTTTTGCTCTGGTTAATACAAGGCTTACAACATACTGATAAACAAGAGTGCTTTTCTTTTTTGTGTGGAGATGGTACTTTATTGTCCTTGGGTAATACTGTATGTTCTAGAGTTGTCTTATTTTACAGTAGAAATTCTGTTACTGTTAGGGATATTTACTTATTGACCAAGAAAGAGAGCTGGTTGTGGATGATTTTTTTCAGGGGTCTGTATGCAAAGTCATCATACTTTATGCTAATATTCATTATGCCTCAGGATATGCTGTTTTTGAAAAAAAAAGTTTGGTCCTTTTTATTTGTTAATTTGTTACATTTTCTAGGAAATTTAATTGTGATTTATGGGGTAGAAGGAAGAAACCTTTAAATGACTACATATTGTATACAGACTTATTGAGCACAGGAGGTTTTCAACTTGAAACTGATATTTACACATTATAAAGGGTCTTTGCAAAGAGATTGAGTATATTTTATTTCCTGATTTCTTTTCTGAAGTTTCAAGTAGCATGTATACATTTGGCTTTACAAACAACACAGCCATGCTTCTCTCATAAATTTGGGTTTAGCAAGGGTTTGAAATGCTTGTTGGGGATTGCTGTTGGCTTGATCCATGGAAGATGAGGGACGATACTCTGTGGGGCCAACACCTTACTCTGAAAGCCTATTATGCTAATTCTACTGACAGATGGTTACTTTTAAATTTAAATTTAAGAAGGAATATTCAGCATATGAAAAGAGTCGCATACACAATGAAAAAAAGTGTTATTCTTAAGTAGTAAGAGCTTGTGAATTCTCTCTTTTGCAGCATCCAGATAATCTTTTACAGAAAGAGAAAAGGCTATTTATCATCAAAATTAATCTATACTAAGATAATTACTTAAAAAACAGAAGAATTTTAGAGAGCGATATGGGGGAGGTTTTGCCCTTCCGAAGTATAAGTGTAAAGCATAACAACAATATTATTGATTGCTTGTTTGCTAAAGCAGGTAAGGAATTATGACTGTGATTTGATATTATGGGTAAAGCCACATTTCATTTAGCTTCAATATATGGTAAGGGTGAGGCTGCTTCTTTTAGGCACTGCACTGTTTTGTTATTACATACAAAGTCTGGTGTTCCAGGTCCAGATGGTATTAGTCATACATTTTATAAATCTACAACTGACTTTCAAAAATATATTTTATTTCACTCTGTTGAATGACTGGCATGCTTCTGTTATACTGAATGAAAAAATGGCTCAAGTTATTAAAAGTTCTGTGGAAGAAAGGAGACAGGAGAGACATTGCCTGTTTGAGACCCATTGCCTGCTAAATGTAGATTACAAGCTACAAATGAAAATTCATCAGCTAGAGTTAGCATCGGCGGCATTGTCCATGTTATTAGGGCAGGAAAGTAATAGAGTAACAAGTAAGCCTGTTTTAGATTTATTTCTCATTGACAAAGAAACAGTATGACAGAGTAACTGTACTAAGTGAAAGTATGGCCTTCTGTTGGTTTATAACAATGCACATACATCTCAACTGTACAGATTTTCAGAGAATGTTCAGCTTTTTGGCTCATATTTTTGGCCTGTTCCTCTTTTTTGCTAGCAAATCACTGGAATGATATCAGGATTGAAGTCACTAAATAATGACATACATTTGAGTTTCAGACTTCATATCCTTCAGAAAATATATATTAAAACAAATCATGTTACTCTAGCAACTTTCTAAGTTTATAAGAGCAATATTTAAAATATGTCCCTATTTGTACCCCCATTTTGTCAAGCTTTGTCCAGACTTTTTTGCATTAACAGGTAGAGAGGTATGAGCACCATCCCTTAGCCTTAGTCTTAGCAGTATGACAGAGTAACAGTACTAAGTGAAGGGATGGTCTTCTGTTGGTTTATCACAATGCACATACCTCTCAACTGTACAGATTTTCAGAGAATGTTCAGCTTTTTGGTTCATATTTTTGGCCTGTTCCTCTTTTTTGCTAGCAAATCACTGGAATGATATCAGGATTGAAGTCACTAAATAATGACATACATTTGAGTTTCAGACTTCATATCCTTCAGAAAAATGTATATTAAAACAAACCATGTTACTCTAGCAACTTTCTAAGTTTATAAGAGCAATATTCAAAATATGTCACTATTTGTATCCCCATTTTGTCAAGCTTTGTCCAGATTTTTTGCATTAACATGTAGTGAGGTATGAGCACCATCCATTAGCCTTAGTCTTAGCAGTATGACAGAGTAACAGTACTAAATGAAGGGATGGTCTTCTGTTGGTTTATAACAATGCACCATCCCTTAGTCTTAGCCTTAGCAGTATGACAGAGTAACAGTACTAAGTGAAGGGATGGTCTTCTTTTAGTTTATAACAATGCACCACCCCTTAACCTTAGCCTTAGTAGTATGACAGAGTAACAGTACTAAATGAAGGGATGGTCTTCTGTTGGTTTATAACAATGCACCACCCCTTAACCTTAGCCTTAGTAGTATGACAGAGTAACAGTACTAAGTGAAGGGATGGTCTTCTGTTGGTTTATAACAATGCACCATCCCTTAGTCTTAGCCTTAGTAGTATGACAGAGTAACTTTACTAAGTGAAGGGATGGTCTTCTGTTGGTTTATAACAATGCACCACACCTTAACCTTAGCCTTAGCAGTATGACAGAGTAACAGTACTAAGTGAAGGGATGGTCTTCTGTTGGTTTATAACAATGCACCACCCCTTAAACTTAGCCTTAGCAGTATGACAGAGTAACAGTACTAAGTGAAGGGATGGTCTTCTGTTGGTTTATCACAATGCACATACCTCTCAACTGTACAGATTTTCAGAGAATGTTCAGCTTTTTGGTTCATATTTTTGGCCTGTTCCTCTTTTTTGCTAGCAAATCACTGGAATGATATCAGGATTGAAGTCACTAAATAATGACATACATTTGAGTTTCAGACTTCATATCCTTCAGAAAATGTATATTAAAACAAACCATGTTACTCTAGCAACTTTCTAAGTTTATAAGAGCAATATTCAAAATATGTCACTATTTGTATCCCCATTTTGTCAAGCTTTGTCCAGATTTTTTGCATTAACATGTAGTGAGGTATGAGCACCATCCATTAGCCTTAGTCTTAGCAGTATGACAGAGTAACAGTACTAAATGAAGGGATGGTCTTCTGTTGGTTTATAACAATGCACCATCCCTTTGTCTTAGCCTTAGCAGTATGACAGAGTAACAGTACTAAGTGAAGGGATGGTCTTCTTTAGTTTATAACAATGCACCACCCGTTAACCTTAGCCTTAGTAGTATGACAGAGTAACAGTACTAAATGAAGGGATGGTCTTCTGTTGGTTTATAACAATGCACCACCCCTTAACCTTAGCCTTAGTAGTATGACAGAGTAACAGTACTAAGTGAAGGGATGGTCTTCTGTTGGTTTATAACAATGCACCATCCCTTAGTCTTAGCCTTAGTAGTATGACAGAGTAACTTTACTAAGTGAAGGGATGGTCTTCTGTTGGTTTATAACAATGCACCACCCCTTAACCTTAGCCTTAGCAGTATGACAGAGTAACAGTACTAAGTGAAGGGATGGTCTTCTGTTGGTTTATAACAATGCACCACCCCTTAACCTTAGCCTTAGCAGTATGACAGAGTAACAGTACTAAGTGAAGGGATGGTCTTCTGTTGGTTTATAACAATGCACCATCCCTTAACCTTAGCCTTAGCAGTATGACAGAGTAACAGTACTAAGTGAAGGGATGGTCTTCTGTTGGTTTATAACAATGCACCGTCCCTTAACCTTAGCCTTAGTAGTATGACAGAGTAACAGTACTAAGTGAAGGGATGGTCTTCTGTTGGTTTATAACAATGCACCACCCCTTAGTCTTAGCCTTGGCAGTATGACAGAGTAACAGTACTAAGTGAAGGGATGGTCTTCTGTTGGTTTATAACAATGCACCACCCCTTAACCTTAGCCTTAGTAGTATGACAGAGTAACAGTACTAAGTGAAGAGATGGTCTTCTGTTGGTTTATAACAATGCACCACCCCTTAACCTTAGCCTTAGTAGTATGACAGAGTAACAGTACTAAGTGAAGGGATGGTCTTCTGTTGGTTTATAACAATGCACCATCCCTTAGTCTTAGCCTTAGCAGTATGACAGAGTAACAGTACTAAGTGAAGGGATGGTCTTCTGTTGGTTTATAACAATGCACCACCCCTTAACCTTAGCCTTAGTAGTATGACAGAGTAACAGTACTAAGTGAAGGGATGGTCTTCTGTTGGTTTATAACAATGCACCATCCCTTATCCTTAGCCTTAGTAGTATGACAGAGTAACAGTACTAAGTGAAGGGATGGTCTTCTGTTTCATAGATTCATAGATTCATAGATTAGTACTAAGCTAACTGCCCTTGCGGGCCATTGTAAGCCTAGCCAATTATCCCTTGTGAGACTCAAACCCTGCACCTTGTGTTTGTAAGGCAAACACCTTAACCATTAGGCCACCCTCCCAACCCTTTTCTTATTTCAAAGCCTAAAATGATGGGTGGACAAATAGGGACAGATGTAAATACTGCTCTCACAAACTTCGAAAGTTCACAGAATAATAGTATGTACATTAGCATGAAATGTTGTGAAGGATGTGGGGTAATCCCTGAGTATTACAGAGGTCTGTACATTTTTACTGTAACAAACCTTCACATATGTTTACTGTACTACTGCATACCTGTAGTTAATTCATAGTTAATTCATATCCAAAATAATAATCCTCGTATGAATGAATACAGGAAATAGTCAAATGTAAATGGGAACACCACTCACCGTGGATTATGTATTGTAACCACCCCCACCCATATTATGTATTGCCAACATTATAAGCTGCTGACAGGTACCCAAACACCTGTGTCTGTAAACACAGGTAAAATAATGTGAATGGGAACACCACTCACCGTGGATTATGTATTGTAACCACCCCCACCCATAGTATGTATTGCTAACATCATAAGCTGCTGACAGGTGCCCAAACACCTGTGTCTGTAAACACAGATAAAATGTTTAAAATGGACAAACTCTGTCCATGTGCTTTGTCTGACATTTGAACATGGTCAGGGCAGTTCCGTTCACCAGGCAGACAAGCCTAAACCCAGATCACCACATGAACACCCTGACCTGTTGGTTTATTACAATGCACCACCCCTTAACCTTAGCCTTAGTAGTATGACAGAGTAACAGTACTAAGTGAAGGGATGGTCTTCTGTTGGTTTATAACAATGCACCACCCCTTAACCTTAGCCTTAGCAGTATGACAGAGTAACAGTACTAAGTGAAGGGATGGTCTTCTGTTGGTTTATAACAATGCACCATCCCTTAACCTTAGCCTTAGTAGTATGACAGAGTAACAGTACTAAGTGAAGGGATGGTCTTCTGTTGGTTTATAACAATGCACCATCCCTTAACCTTAGCCTTAGTAGTATGACAGAGTAACAGTACTAAGTGAAGGGATGGTCTTCTTTTGGTTTATAACATATGCACCATCCCTTAGTCTTAGCCTTAGTAGTATGACAGAGTAACAGTACTAAGTGAAGGGATGGTCTTCTGTTGGTTTATAACAATGCACCATCCCTTAACCTTAGCCTTAGTAGTATGACAGAGTAACAGTACTAAGTGAAGGGATGGTCTTCTATTGGTTTATAACAATGCACCATCCCTTAACCTTAGCCTTAGTAGTATGACAGAGTAACAGTACTAAGTGAAGGGATGGTCTTCTGTTGGTTTATAACAATGCACCATCCCTTAAACTTAGCCTTAGCAGTATGACAGAGTAACAGTACTAAGTGAAGGGATGGTCTTCTGTTGGTTTATAACAATGCTAAGGCTTTTGATTCTCTTTCCTGTAAACAGCTATGGTATATATTGGCTAGCTACAGCATTAGGCAGTGTTTTTTACACCTTCTGATATCTGTTTATTCACATTCTTATGTAGTTCCTTTAGTTAACGAATGGCTGAGCCCTCTAATTAAAATGGAAAGGTGAGTATAACAGGATTGTCCTTTAAGCAGTCCCCTATTTACCCAAGTTATGAATGCAGTGATGTCTGAGTTCAATATCCAGATTAACGGCATGTGTTGTACACCTCAAGGTTTATTGACTCCTTCATTTTAAGTAATGTTGATGGTGTGATTAGGATCACTAAAAATACTATGTGCTTTGAATGCTCCTTTCTTATTCTGGCAGAAACATTACAGGTCAGAATCTTATGGTAAAAAGGACTAAAAGTATGAGCTATGGTGAACATGGCCATTCTTTTAGATATTCATTGTAATGTGGAGGAAGGTCATACTTTGGGAATGGCTTTAAGCCAGACCACAACTATTCAGTCCAAATGTTGTACTACTTTCCATCATGTACATGATGTTGTTATCTTATGGAAACATTTTCCTTGTTCTGTCAGAAGAAGGTTTATCTTGTTAATAATATTCTACTGGAAGTACTTAGGTAGCATGCTAGGGTCTTATATGACAGACCACAGGAAAAAAAATATTGCAGCTTATCTTTACCTTTTCCCAGGGTTCTAGATTTAATCCAGTTAAATGGAATGTGGTCTATAATGATTTGCAACATGAAGAGATGGGTCTGAAGAATCCTATATTTTTTCTGATTCCCCTTAATATCTATTTTTATTGACACATACTAAAGATAAGGATGAGTTATTTTTAGATACTTTCATTTATCGTACTTACAATGATTTGTGGGATGCTACTCCAGGCAAAAACTACTTTGGATCTTACATTTTCCAGAATCATGGAAGTTGAAATACAACTTATTTTCTTAGAAAATTAAGTATAATAATTTGCAATCAAACAGAAAACATTTATACAGTTGTTGTGGATATATTTTTTCTTGAAGATGATTTTAAGGATAGATTTTCTTTTCATTTGGAAGGTATCAGGCATTGGCAGAACATCTATGTACATATTTAAGGATTTCTTTGGCACTGCTCTCTGAGAAATGTTCTAGTAAATCAGTCTATGAGGTCTAAAACTTTCTCAAAAAGACAATGTAATAGACTACGTTTTCAAGTTTTGAAGGCTATGGATCATAATTTCTTTTCTTGTGAGAGAGTTAGTGGATTTCAGGAGGTTCTGTATCAGAAGTATCCATTTCCCTTTTTATAAATTGTCTCTGTATCCATGACATTATTTAAGGATTATAGTCAATATTCAATCTTATCTATTTGTTATATTGATAGAATTGTTGTTAATGCTGCTTGGACTGTTTGAACGAGTAAGAAGCTAAGAAGTTCTTTTTAATAGGTTATAGTCTTCCCTACTACATTGAAAGAGAATTAATTTTGGTTAAAGCAAAAAGGATGGGGTGGATGAAATCTTTTATTATTTAGATTACTGCCTGTCTTTGACAGTTATTTGTCCTTCTGGGACTTTTTCTGATGAAAACCTTATTTCTGCTTGGGACAGTTTGTTATAACTGATGCTGTATTTTCTTTTCTTCTTTTTCATTTTGCTATTTTTCATTTAATAAAATAAACATCCCATTCCTTTTTGATTGCTGTCATGGCTTCTTTTACATATAACTCAAGCAAATGTTGAACATCTCATCCAAAGAGCCTTTTTATTTTCTAGTATTAAAAGTGACTACCTGTTCATACACACACACACACACACACACACACACACACACACACACACACACACACACACACACACACACACACACACAAAGACATGCATAGAAACACCTGAGCATGCACCCTTATACATACACACACATGAGCATGCGCATATACACACACAGATAAAAACATAAGTAGTATGCAGTTTGTTCCTACCCTCCCTCCCTAGTGTTGTTGAAGTCTTAAACTTGGTGGCTTTGGAGTTGCCCACCCCTGCTGTAAATTTGTGTTTGGACACTCCTCCTGGATCCATCTCATTTACTGTCTTATTTGAGTACAGTGAGATCATTTGGGAAGGATAGCCCTCATAGTCTCTTAATATTGCTCTGTTTCCTCCCTCTCCATTTAACAAAAAAAATTATACTTTATTCAGCTCCTCTTACTGTAACTGCGTTCTAACTACTTTATTACCTCATTTTGCTGTTCTGTGTGCTGTTAAGTGTTCATGTGTTCTTATTCTGCATTTGCATTTATTACTGCTTGTTAGTAAATATGTCTGCTGTTCTAAGCATCTCAGTTTTGGTTTTAGCACTTGTGCTTCAGGCCAGTTATTTTACATTTAGGGTTTTTGTGATCTACACTCTTGTGGACAAACCCTTATCAAATCCTGTTCTCCATAAGTCAGCAAAGTATTCAGAACACTATGTATGGATGATTCCCATCAGTTTCTCCTGCCAGCTTGGTTGACATGGGCATACTCAGACCATGTATCAACTGCCTCATGTTCACGGGCAGTCCTCTTCTCCTATCACATAATTTTTCTACTTGTGAGAGATACATCTACATCAGTAAGCTGGAATCCATGCTGTCTCACACCACAGTCAGAACTCCTGACAAAGAGGAGATTGCCAGCACAAACACCACACCACCCACATCAATGAGCCAAGCACAAAATACACACCTATGCAGGGGTCCTCAATAAAACCTTACCTAAACAACAGAGACCCCCAAAACACACTCACAAACATTCCACATACAACACCAATCACATCATACACAGTAGACAACACACCAATTTCTCAAAAACACAGCCCATTAGGCATAACAATAAACCAACGTAGCCCATAAGGCATAACAATAAACCAAACATACTAGTCATTGATTACTCAGTAGTGAGACACATTGATGTCCCCCTCACCAGGCTCAACAAGGAGAAGATCACAGTCAGCTGTCTTTCAGGTGCCAGAATCCACTACATCACGCAAGCAGTTAAGTCTCTTCGCAACAGGTACAAGTATGACTCTGTCATTGTTCATGTGTGTGTGAATGACTTGAGACATATCTCCCTGGACTATATGAAGAGAGACATGATTGAGCTCTCTCAGAGTATGTGTCCCAGGCAGGTATGACTCTAGCCATAAGCAGCATCCTACCTTCACCAAGAATGATACCACAATACCAACAAAAAATAATTAACTTCAACAATTATAGGTTTATAAGTGAACACTAGGCTAACAGCCCTTAAGGTCCATTTAAAGCCTACCAATGATCCATGGTTAGAATCAAACCCTGTACCTTGTGTTTATAAGGTGAAGACCTTAACCATTATGGCAAACCCATCCCCCCCACAATGTATTTATTTACATCTCTTTATTGAGCTAGTCCATCTGAGCAAAAGTCTTTTTCAGCTTTAGCCTGGAAGGAAAACTTCAAGGCTATGTATTGTATGCACAGATCGACAGGCCTTGATGCTTTCCCAGAGATGGCTTCCACCTGTCACCGCTGGGGTTCCGGATCTTGGCCAAGGCTTTTGCCTCCCCCATTGTGCCTTTTTTAGGCTATGTCCTAAAGATAAATCTTTCAACATAAAAGCTCTGTCAAAAAGCAAACTGAAGGTCATGCTGCTTAACGCTAGGAGCCTTAACCTGAAAATGCACTCACTGGAGGCTCTCCTCACATTGAAAGATGCCGATGTCTGTGCAGTCATGGAAACTTGGTTCAGGGGTGCGGAGATCACCCCTGCCTTACAAGGCTATACCTCATTCAACACTTTCCAACCCCAAAATGAGGTCGTAAAGACTAAAGTTGGTGGAGCCTCTAATCTTCATTAATAACAGGCACATCTCCAGACTGGTTTGCCAGCATGATGCACTGGAATTACTCCAGGTGTAACTGACAGTTGGTAAGACACCCATCCAAGTTATAGCCAGCTACAGACCCCCCTCCATGACTCAGGACACCCACTCCTCCTACCTGGACCTATTTGACCCAATCAAGGTACCTCCAACACCCTGATCCTTGGTGACTTCAACTACCCCACCATAGACTGGGTGAACTATTCCTGCACTAATGCATTCACACAATGATTCCTTGACTTCATCAGTTCTAACGCACTAGACCAGCTCGTCTCATCCCTCACAAGGGGAGATAACATTCTGGACTTGGTTCTCACCAACATGGCCGACTGCTGCACCACTCCCATAGTATGTTCTTCCCTGGTGAGATCAGATCATCGTCTGTATCATTCAAAGTTTCTGTCCCACTCAACTCGTGTGATGCCCCTACTCGGGCATTATCAAAATGCTAACACAACTTGGCATAAATCCCTATCTCATCAGGTCGGTTGCCAGCTGGCTCATGAATAGGACCCACAAGGTTAAAATAGGCACCACCACCTCCGACAGCAGACCTGTCATTAGTGGTGTTCCCCAGGGATCTGTCCTGGGACCCCTACTGTTTGCCATCTACTTCTCAGAGGTTCAGGCAAACACAAATGGCCTGTGGCTGACCATGTTTGTGGATGACTGTAAGTTGGGTACTGTCACTGACTCCCCAAAATGATGGAAACATACTGCAAGAGGGTCTCACAGCTACAAATAACTGGTGCCAAAGCCATGACCTTAAGTTAAAAGCAAAAAAATGTATTATCATACCATTCAGCAAAAACACCACCCCTACTGATTACAGCCTCAACGGCAACCCCCTACGCACACACCCTGTGGTGAGAGACCTGAGTACTCAGGTTGGCAACAATCTCACTTTCGACCAACATGTGGCGGCAGTGATCAGAAAAGCCTTTTACTTGGTTCCTCTCATAAGTAAAGGGATTGCATCCAGAAAAAAAGGAGGTTATTACCTCTCTGTATGCCTCCCTCATTAGGCTTATAATTGAGTATAATGCCCTGTTTGGTATGTACCTCTCCAAACACCTGCACCAACTAGAAAGGTCACAGAAATACCTCACAAAGAGAATTCATGGCCAACATCTGTCCTATGCTGACGGGCTCAAATCACTATCACTCTATTTGGTATTATACAAATTGCTCAGAGGTGATCTGTGTCTCACCTACAAGGTTTATAGGACCCTGCCCTACTAGAGATGCTCCATATCTCTAAGTCTAACTCCTCATGTATTACCCATTTGACAGGCCTAAATATAATATACGACATCAACAAAACCGTCTGGAAAGACAGGTTTATCTCCCAGAGGTTTCCCCATCTCTGAAATATACTTCCCATACATGACAAACAGAGTACCTCGCTGATCCTCTTCAAGCGCTACCTTGATGAGTTGATTGGAAGCCACAAATTTGTCCCAGGGGTTCCACCTTTGTCAGGGGAAGCAGGTGCTGACTGAGGGTCCTTTTTTGGGGGTAAACTCTTGGCTAGGCTTGTAAGGGCCCCAGGGCCATTAGCCTAGTAACCTCCTATGATCCTAAAAACACACGCACAGAAACACATGAGCATACACACTCACACACACATATAGAAATACATGAGCATGCAAGTATGTATATATACACACACACACACACACACACACACACACACACACACACACACACACACATATATAGAAATACATGAGCATGCAAATATACACACACACACACACACAGATACACACACACACACACACACACACACACACACACACACACACACACACACACACACACATTCATACACAATCGCACTCAGACATGTAAGGCTACATGTCAGACATGTGCTATGAATATTGAATCTGCTCTGTATAGCCACTGTGTGATGGCCTAGACCACAAACATTCACAGAGGCAAACCTATGGGGAAACACACTCTGTCACATATATAAACATTCACAAGACGGCACACATACTCATACATGCACACAGACATATATACACACATCCAGTACCCCCACACTTTGCAACTAGAATTCATCCCTTCAAACTAGCCACAGAACATGTCATACAGCTGTCATCCAACACACACACAGACATTCACAAGAAGCAATCATGCATAGACATTCACACACCCGCTCACACAATCTTTTCACTCATACATGCAAACACAGACAAACAGCAACATATTCCCATACACACATTCAATATGACTTACCAGGAACAGGAATCTGGGTAGGGTAAAGCTATTCTGCATCCCCTGCACAAATCCCACTACTGAAGTGCATATGTATATCACTTACTAGCAGTATAAACTTATACATTTTCTATACAGCTGTTTAGGGTAATGCCGCCCAGTACAGAGTGTATGATTATTGCACTATGCAGGTATCCTACAAGAGAAGAACACTAAGTACTTATGTGGTCTCATTCATACATGTTCCTCCCCCCTCATATGGTGATGAAACTCTCATGGCCCAGAAAAAGAGAGCTAATTTTCCAAACAACAGATGGCGATCTGAATTGAGCAAGCTTGCCTACTATGCAACTGACCACTGTGCATCTTTGCATACTAGGTAGCTTCTCTATACATTTCAACCAAGGATAGCACAGTTGAGGTTCACCTTACAGAAGCAGCAAAGAACAAATTTTACTTAATGTCAAATTACCGTAGCAATCAGTCTACAAAAGAAAGTAATGTACTATGATTACTGGGTCACCTTGGAATTAAAATTGTGCAGTAGTAGTAGCTAAAGTAAAACATAATTAATGAATTAATTTACTAATTAATTAATATCAGATATGGAAAATACTACCAGCTAAAATGTTATATATATATATATATATATATATATAAAAGCACTGGATAACCAGGTAATCAATTTCAGACTAAAGGAGCAATTGAAGGAGAGATATTTTAGAAAGGTTTATATTATTTTTATAGTTAAAATGTGTATGTTGACAGATGGTTTGAGAAGTGGGGGAACATGATGTGTTTGGGATAGTGAAGAGAATATACACGAGAAACCATGCTGCTGATATACTGTTAACTGAAGGAAGGGGGCCTTTCTTTACCTATTGGAGAAAATATCCAGACAAATCAATGAAGTTATTAAATGCCATACATCTGTTAATCTTTCTGTGCAGTCAGTTGGCTTTGCACTAATGTTTTGTAAAGTCAGGGCATATGGCACAATGTATAACTTTATCTTTACACCATGTTTTAATACATTCTAGTTTATTTTGTTAGGGTCACAATATTTGGCACAGACGTATGCTCTATTTTGGTCTTTCAACCTAGTTTTAGAAATTGGCTGATCATAATAGCAAAACACTATCAGAACAGACACACTCCAAGAGCGTATTAATGTACAAGGAATGCACAGACTGCAAGCAAATGGTGGCCACATTGTTCTCACTCACTAAATGGGTCCTGTTTATAGAGCATTAATTAAAAAACGTAAAATAAAGTAAAATAACAAACATTAGTGTAAAAGGCAGCTGCAAAGAGCTGTCATTTTCCTTCTTCCTTGCAATCTGCAGGGCCTAAAAAAACATGATGTTATGTTGTCCTATCTTGAGTTCATTCTTGCTGGTTGGGTTCGACTCAGCCACATACCAAAGATCGAGAACGTCTACTGACTCAAGGCTATAACCTATCCCAGAATGACTAGCAGCTGTTCCCCAGATCTCATTTGCCACTTGAAGCATCGGGATTGTCTTCGCTGGCTCAGGTTAGTTATTACTATTATTATACATTTTTCTATCTCCTTGACAAAAAACTGTTCGTTGGAGTCTATTAATATTTTCCCTTACTCAGTAGTTTACTCATGTGTGTTGTTTTTCATTACTTGGGTGTGTTCTTTGGCTGTTTCTCCTTAGAACCCCTTTTCTTCTTCTATCCTCTTAGAGAATCCATTTAATTTAGATGATTCTTTCTCTTTAGTCAATTTTTTCTTTGAGGGATTCTTTCCCATTTCTTAGGAGTCACTGTTTAAGTTAGAGGTGTCTCCTTGGGTTGGAGGAGACTGTCGTTTAACTTAGAGACTTCTCCTCCTGCCCACTTTTTATCTCCTTGTTTAAAAAAAAAGAAAAAAAGAAAAAAACTCTCTTACCTTTGCTTCCATACTGTGTTATTGTTATTGTCATTGTCGTTGTCATTGTCATTGTTATTGTTATTGTTATTGTTGTTGTTGTTTCTATTGTTATTGTTATTGTTATTGTCATTGTCATTGTCATTGTCATTGTCATTGTCATTGTTATTGCTATTGTTATTGTAGTTGGTTTCCTTTGGTCTCATTAATAATGTCTAAAGAATCTGCTAAGGAAACGAGATAATCTGGGTTTAAAAAGTGCGATTCATGCACCCAGAAAATGTCTTTAACGGACGGGCACATGAGTTGTGTGCATTGTTTAAGAGCAGTCCACCTGCAGGATTCTTGCTCCATTTGTCATGGGTTCAGTGCAAGAGTCCTACAGGAAAGAAAAAATAAACTTATTTTAATAGGTTTGTTGAAAGGCCCTTTTGAATCAACAGGAGAAGGTAATTAGGCCTCTAAATCTGACAAGCCAAAAAAGTCATCTTCATCGGCTCCGGTGTCTCCGCCGTCAAGCAGTCATAAGGAAGAATTAAAAGGTTATTGGTTCCGACAAACCTGACCTTCCCTCAGTTCCATCTGAGTCCTCAGAACCTTCGTGGAGCCAAAAAAGGAGTCGGTCACCGTCATTGGAACCAGTATGCTCAGTGCAGCAATCTCCCTTACTGCAGTCTGTGGCAGGTAGTCACAGGTCATCGACCCGTTCCTCTCGGTCCTCCAGAAGTTTATCGGATGACGACATGGAGCGGGTGGTGAAGAGGTTACTGCGGACATGGGCCCTGGCACAAATTCTTTTGAGCCCAGCCAATCGGAATGTGGAACCGACCACTGTATCTCAGGTGCCATTTATTCCTCCTCCAACTCGGAGTGTCAGGAAGTCACTGTGCTGGAACCGGCAGAGCCAGTAATCACCCATGATATCTCAGCTCTGACATCTGCTCCAATCTCATCGATGCTGTCTTCCATCGAGGGATCTGGGTGCTGACACTCCCTGGTTGGCTCCGGGGGGGAGAGTCTTGTCAGACCCTTGTCAGAACCGACTCTCCCACTTGGCGCTTCGGCACAGGTGAGTTTGGCGCCCACATCAGCCTCGGAGCCATCCTCCTCAGCACTGGGGAGAGGTCCCAGTTCATCAGGACTGGAGTCTCTCTCAGCTCAGGATCATGGTGCCTTTGAGGTGATGAGGAGTGTGCTTTCCACTGAGTCTGCTCCACTTTCAGCTCCAGCCAATCTTCCCCCTAAAGGACCAGCGCCTACTACTTCATAATCCCTCCATCAGCCCCAGAGTAGAGAGTCAGTGCCCCAGGAAACCCCAATGGGTGGAACCCCCTCTTCTGACAGATCCCCGGAACATCCCCTCAAGGAGGTCCCTCAGAAGAGACAATGTAAGAGGAAGCACACAGACTCCCTTTAGTCTGTCACTTCTGATACCAACTTAGAAGATTCAGAAGGGCCTCCACAGTCGCCCTCTGAGGATGTCTCCTTTTTTGACATCCTAGAGATCCTTAAGCAGAGGGGTGGCTGGAAATCCCTCTCCCCTTCTGATGATGAGTCAGTATACCTGGAGGCATTTGGATCTCATCCCTCCACCTCTTGGGTGTCTCCACCTTTTGATCTGCTCCTGGGTGTTGTAAGTCAAAAGGTGTGGGACTCTGGAGTCAGTGGACTCTGTTCTGAGGAGGCCAAACAAATTCATTATGGCCCCAGAGGATAGACAGTATTTAACAAAGGGAATTCCAGTAGATGTGATGGTGGTGACAGTGGCCACAAAGAAGGAGTTAGCTGAAACTTCTGCATCTGTCCATCCACCGAACAAGGAGTCTCAAATGATGGACAGATACAGGAAGCATATGTTTTCCTCAGCAGCCTTTACCCTACAGTTGCTGAATTACTTATTGCATTTCACCCAACTTCAGAGGGATCTCCTTAAAGAGCTAGGAGATAGTCTACAAGGTGCTACAGCCTAGGGTTTGTCAGATAAGATAAATTCTCAGCTTGTGACCTTAACCTCGATTATGAACTCCTCCATGCACCTCATCTCCTACACAGCTGAAGGAGTGAGCAGGGCAGCAGGCACAGGAATAGCTCTTAGGATACATTCCTGGATGCACCTTTGTGAGTTTGCTGAACCCTTCCGATCTTCCTTTGTTGATGCCCCATTTGGTGGCTCATCCTTGCTCGGGCTGAAAGTAAAGGAGACTCTCACCAGGAGCCAACAAGATGGCAAGACTCTATCTGCCATCGGAGTGCATTTTTCCACCCCTACCAGACCTTATCCTAAAGGTCAAAAGAATGGAAAAATGTGGTTCTGAAAGTCCAAAGGAGCCTTGTCGGATGCTTGTGGGGATCTTTCCCCCAGGGGCAGAGGGGGGAATAACAATGGAAGATGCCATCCACGCAGCAGAGGGGGTCTGCAAAACCAGGGCAACAGAGATACATTCTCTGGTCGGCCCTTCCAGTGTTCCTGAAAGGAGGTCCGACTGTCCACCTCTGGAGGCAGTCGGAGAAGACTATCACTGTACCCAGAAGCCTGGCTACAGCTGACTCAAGACAAATTGGTACAGTTCATTATATCCAGGGGATACAGCATTCCTTTCCACTGTCCACCTCATCCACCAAAGTCTATCCCAGACATTCCACTCAGTCAAAGGGATCAAGCAACCCTAGAAATTCAAAGGTTGCTAGTAGAAATAGTCATCCAAGAAGTCCCTGCAGACCAGATTGGATCTGGATATGCTCAAGGTTCTTTTTAGTTCCAAAATAGGCAGGGGACTGGAGACCAATATTGGATCTCAGCAGACTAAATAAGTCAGTAAAGAAACCAAAGTTCCGGATGGTAACACTGCAGTCTATACTCCCTTTTTTGGGACAAGACAATTGGATGTGCTCTTTAGATCTTCAGGATGCGTACTACCACATAAAGATGGACAGGCACTCCAGAAGATTTCTATGCTTATAGCTGGAAGCCAGTTATTATCAGCTCAGAGCTCTGCCCTTTGGTCTCACTACAGCCCCCAGAGTGTTTACCAATGCATGGCAGTAGTCACAGCTCATCTGAGATGTCAAGGATTCCAGGTGTTTCCATATTTAGACAACTGTCTCCTGACTGCCACCACCAAGCACCTACTAATCAGAGTGAGGGACACCACCATCCATCTCTGCTCAGACCTAGGCATTACTATAAATACAGAAAAATCTGCTTTGTTGCCATCACAGCGTATTACCTTTATAGGTGCAAAATTAAACACAAATGACATGGTAGCAAAATTGCCTCAAGAGAGAATACAAACACTATGCAGTCAAGTATCTATCCTACTCAAGAAGAAAAAGGTACAAGCAAAATTTGTCCTCAAGGTCTTAGGCTCAATGGCAGTGGCAATAACACTAGTCCCACTGGCATGACTACACATGCAGATATTACAGAGGCTACTCTTTGCTCAATGGTCCATACAGGAGTTACCCATGTCACACAAGATTCTCATTATGGATGCCTGCAAGAGGGACCTACTATGGTGGCTTCAGTTCACTCAGGTAATGATGGGCAGATCATTTGTACTTCCCCAACCTGTCACTACAGTAACCACGGACGCCTCCTAGATAGGGTGGGGGCATTATCTGGGACAGATTGTCTAAGGGGTTTGGAAAGATCATGAGTACCATTTGCACATCAATGTCATAGAGATGAGGGTGGTGCTTCTGGCATTGCAAGCATTTCAGAGCTCTCTTCCCATGGGGACTATTGCAATTCAAACAGACAATATGTCAGTGGTATGGTACATCAACAAACAGGGGGAACCAGATCCTATCCCCTATGTCAAGAGACCCAGAGAGATTGACCACAGGCAATTTCTTCTCATTGCTTTCTGATGGCACATCCCAGGGGAAATCCAACGTAATAGCAGACAGACTAAGCAGAGCAATTCTGATGCCTCATGACTGGTCCCTGAATCAGGAAGTTGCGAATCAAATTTTTTGCAAATGGGGCCGGCCTTGCTGCAACCTTTTTGCCATTCCCTTCAGTGCCAAAAGCAGCAACTACTTTGCCCTCATTTCCCCTCTGGAAGAGTCACCGAGGGATGCACTCATTCATGATTGGCCTCCGGGACTTCTTTATGCTTTCCCCCCATTTCCATTGATTCCGAAGATTATTCAGAAAGCCAAGTCATTGAGTCGCAGGATAATTCTCATTGCTCCTTATTGGCCTCATCAGATACAGTTCCCTTTTCCTTGGCCCCACCTTCAGGAGGACCCATGGATCCTGGACCCAGTGCCGGATCTTCTGCTGCATCAGTCAGGAATGCCTCATCCCACTCTTCAGAGCCTCAAGCTGACAGCTTGGTTACTCCACTTCCAATCTTAGCCTGGCTTCCAGAATTATCCTCTGCAGTATGACACATTCTGGTTTCCTCACACAGAAAGATGACTAGGAAACTTTATGCAAGCAAATGGAGGAGGTTCTCTTGTTGGGCACACAAAAAACACATAGATCCCTTTACAGCCCCTATACCTGCAATTTTGGAGTTTCTAACAGAAGTCTCTAATCAAGGGGCAGTGGCAGCCACTATATGAGTGCAATTGGCCATCATATAAAATTATCATTTGGGAGGCCTTGGATCCAATGTAATGTCCCATAGATTATGCAAAGCTTTCCTTAGGGGTACTTTTCTATTAAGACCACCCTTAAGAGAACCACCTCCTCCATGGGACCTAAATTTAGTATTATCATCCTTAATCCTTCCCCCCTTTGAACCAGCTTTCTCTTGTTCACTAAAATTTCTATCTTGGAAAACAGTCTTTTTAACAGCAATTACTTCAGCTAGGAGAGTTTCAGAGTTGCAAGCTCTGTCTATCCGCCCTCCATACCTGATTTTGCACAGAGATAGAGTTTCCCTCAGAAAAAAAATCCTTCCTTCTTACCAAAAGTTTGTTCTGAAGTGAATTTGAACCAATCTATAGAATTGCCTGTGTTTTTTTCTAGCTATGGCAACAAGGCAGAATAGAAGCTTCACCAACTGGATGTGCATAGACAGTTGTGTTTCTACTTGCATAGGACCAAAGATTTCAGAAAGTCAGACCAGTTGTCTGTTTCCTATTCAGAAAATAAAAAAGGCATGGCAGCCTCAAAAGTTACTTTGCTCAAATGGCTTACTGAGACCATCACCCATGTCTATAATTCTCATAATAAAGAACCACCAGGGAAAGTTAAAGGACATTCAACTAGAGTGGTGTCTACTTCCATTGCCTTTCAATCTAGACTCCCATTGGATTCAATTTGTGCTGTTGCTAATGGGTTAATCCCCACACCTTTATCTCTCATTACAAAGTATATGCGGCCTCCCGGAACAGGGCATCCTTTGGTTCCACTGTCCTGAAGAGTTTATTCCCTTGTGCCACCCAAGAAAAAGGTGCTGGGGATTCTGTCCCAACCAGCAAGAATGAAGTCGAGATAGGACAACATAAGATAAAGAAGTTATGTACTCACCATAATGTTCCATGTTTGTTGTCCAGTATCTCGCCTTCATTCTTGCATCCCACCCATCCATTCCCCCTCCGGGAAGATCTAGAGGACTTTACAATTGCAAAATATGGTCTGATTCCCTTATTGCCTCTTTACCTTTATTACCAATATATTTCTTAAAATTGTTTCTGTATGTTAGTATACTCTAGGGAGTAGTCTCTCAGATGAGATCTGGGGAACAGCCACTAGGCATCCTAGGATAGGTTGTAGCCTCGAGCCAGTAGAAGTTCTCTAGCATTGGTATGCGGCGAAGTAGGAGCCAAGGATCGGCTCTGAACCCCAACCAGCAAGAATGAAGGCTTGATACTGGACAACAAACATGGAACATTATGGTGAGTACATAACTACTTTTTATCATGCGTGTAAAAAAATAAATAAAATAAAAGTAATGAGGTTAACTACATTAGAAGGAAGTGTGTGTGTAAGACAGATAGACAGAGAAAGGGACCTTGTTTTAAGGGACAGATTTAAAATATGTGACAACATTAGGGAAATGTTGAGAGGTATCTGAACGTGTTTCTTTTTTTTTTCATTTGATGACAATGACATATCTGAGGTGAAGACTGTACAGAAAGGAGATGTAACTGCAATGAATGTGTGTGTGTGTGTGTGTATGTGTGTGTGTGTGTGTGTGTGTGTGTGTGTGTGTGTGTGTGTGTGTGTGTGTGTGTGTGTGTGTGTGTGTGTGTGTGTGTGTGTGTGTGTGTGTGTGCGTGTGTGCGTGTGTGCGTGTGTGTGTGTGTGTGTGTGTGTGTGTGTGTGTGTGTGTGTGTGTGTGTGTGTGTGTGTGTGTGAGACAGTGTGTGAGTGAGCGAGAGAGAAAGAAAGAGAGTGAGTGTGTGTGTTATGTAGGATGTAAAATACACCCTGCAATGACAATTACATATTCTACAGCAGCTTTGAAGCATTAAGCTGATTAACTATTTTATATAAAAATATAAAAAAGTATTAATTTACTAATAGTAAAAAGCAAATGAATTCAACAGCTCATTTTCTAAACTCAAAAATGTCCACCAAGGTGGGCATTACTGAGGAAATATCAGAACTTCCAGGTCCTAGAGTATTGGATTTCACAATACTCGTGAGCTGTCTCTTATTTTCTCAGGCATGCCCACCCTGTTGGGCACTATCAATTGCTTACCATTCAAGCCTGGTCTAGCTGTTTAGCCATGAAATCATATCTAACTTAAGGCATAACTACTTTGCATGGTAGATTTTGGGTCCACCACTGGGTTGAACAATTTTAGACTTAAGTAGGTGGGGTTTGCATGTAAGCAGAGACATCCTTGGAGGTTTGCATTGCTGTGTTTAAAAGCTGTCATCAGTATAATGAAGCATCACTAATGCATTAAAATAACATATCATAGTACTAGCTTATAGTAAGAATGAAATAAAGGGAGTGAATCAGTTTCCAGAGAAGCAGTTTTTTTCTCAGTACTCACAGATGACTAGGAAGGTGCAAAGCCAACAACAAAATAACAGAGATAGTCCAGAAGATGGCAACTGCTGGACAGATTCTACTGTTATGGCTAGCTAGTCTTTTTTTTTTAAGTTTTTATTAAATTAGCACTTACAACATAGGCAAACATATATTAATAGAAAATAAAACAAACCATATTAACACTTTTTTCATTAACATACATTATGCATCACATACATTTCATTTCCTTATAACTATCTTTGTTCCAATATTACATATATTGCTCAATTCTTGCCCTCCATTAAACCTCATTCCTTTTCCTCAGTGCCATTCTGCCTACATTGTTCCCATAATTCCATTTATTTCTATGTAATTTGATCTTTCCCCTTTCTAAAGCTCTCTCTTTCAGTTCTTTTATCTCTTTTACTATATTCAGTATTTCAAATACCATTGGTTTAGACTTTGATCTTTCCATTTTCTAGTAATTGATTTTTTGGCAGCCAACAGAATTAAACTTAACAAGACATTACTATGTCTAGGAAATTCACATCCTGTGTCCCAGTGCAAAAGAACAAGTTCCTTGGTTACAGCCATTTGTCCACCCAATATTTCTGACAGAGTACCCTGTAGGAAATTTTAAAAAATCTGACAACTCATTACACCTGTAAAACATATGCTCCCAGTTACCACTTTCTTCTCCATCATACCTCCAACATTTGCTATCAACCTGTGGAAAAATTCCCTGATGTCTGCTTGGGGTATAAAAATACCTTTGTAAATATTTCTAAACAAAATTCCTAACCCTTCTGTATTTTGCTACATGCTTTAGCTCTTTTCATATGTCCTCCCATTGTTCTCTTGTAAATTGTTTTTCCAGTCTTTCTTCCCAATCTTTTCTAACCTCCTCTGCTTGATTCTTATAATTACCTTGCAATATTTTACACACCCTTCTTCTTATCTCTTTCTAACAGCAGCTTCTATTCTAGATTCAACCAAAACTCTACTAGAAAGGTCTTTTGAGTAAGATTCCCTTATGCCTTTTTCTTTTCTTATACTCTGATATCAATCCCTGGTAAGGAAGGCAGTCTTTACCCTGCTATCCATAAATCTTGTTGTCCTCATTCCACTCTTATTACCTTTCTCTCTCAAGTTATCTACTACCAATACCTTCATTCCTTTGCCAGTTTTCTCTAGTAAATTCCAGCATCATCTTGCCTCTTTCTGTTTCAAACTTGCAGTCATCCCTATTGGCAAAATCTCCTTTCTCCATTCTTGTGTTGGCTTAGTTATTAGAATACTTTATGCTACTTTATGACAATAATATTCTGTATGGTTGCTGTTGTTCTCTTTAAGGATCTGCATCTGAACTCCCACTGTCTCCTCATTTCATGAATCCATCCTTTGCTTCATCATGATCATTGCTTATCATTTTAAATTAAAATCTTCTGCTTGTGCTATGTATATGAGCCTTAATATGCCTTCACGTCAGGTAAGCTTTAATTATGTTTTCTATTGGAAGGAACAAGTTATCCCACTTAACTCTTGCCATCTTTCCATCCCGGATAAATTCCTTCAACTTATTTTTAATTACTGTCCACACATTCTCCTCTGGTTGCTAAAAATATACCTGTCCTGTGTATAAAAATGGAGGGTTTAAAAACATTTTCACTGCTTGTATCTTACTAGCCATATCCATAAACAAATGTTTCCAGTTTCTCAGTTTTTGTATTATCTTTTGTTTCGTCTCTTCTCACATATCCTTAGCTGCCATAACAGAACCAGGTTTAATCAATACTCCCAAAAGCTTCATCTTATTGTGTCCCCATAAATATGGGTATTGTTGAACCAATTTGTGTGTGGATACATGATTTACTGCTATAGCCTTTGTTTTATCTGCATTCATTTTATATTATGCAAAGACTTGAAACTGTCAGAGAATGGTCCACAGCACTGAGATGTCCTTTTCTGGAATTATCAGGCACTAAATAATGTCATCTGCAAATAAAGCCATCTTTTATTGATTACCAATGGCCTGCATTGTCTAAAATCTTTCAGTCAGCTTTAGGCCTCATATCTGTGTAACCGCTAGATATGCAATTGCATTATAATCTCACAATTTTTTTCTGTAAGCTTACACTTAAGGTTTCCAGATGTTCCCTTAAATTACACAGCAGTCTTCCAGGAGGAAATTTACCTGATCAACAAATCTGTAAATAAGTCAAATATTTTATTTGCACATCATCTAAAATTTACACTACTTTGTCAATATCAACATTTACCAAAGAATGCAGACAAGATGCAATTGCTCTGGAGCACTAAGATGCTTTTAATGTTGTGACCAAATTCCTTTAGTCATGCACTGCAATTTACTTTTTTTGCCACACCATCCCAATAACACTATCACCTGATGATCTGAATAACTTGACAAAAAAAATCTATTCACAGACTTTGATGAAGTAAAACATTCTTAACTATCACATACAATGACATGTCTAGAATGTTCTCCTAGGAAGAGGTATACTAATTTTAGGTTTCCCTGCACCTCATCAAGTTGTCATACTCTGTTGGTAAAGAAAACATTATTAAGAGATAGACAGTAAAACTAAGCAAATTCATTTCTGATAACATTTAAACAGATATTTGTTTTTTAAATATTGGAATGAGATTATAAAGAAAATAAAACAATAGTCATCTTTTAAGATATTCTATAGCATACAAAACATATATATGCTCCTATTTTTAGTAATATTGGTGTACCTGAGTAGAACAGTACAAAAGTTAACAAACCATGGATTTCACAACTTACAGGAAGCTAAACAGTTGTGTCTCAGTTTTTATAAAAGATAAGTGAATAAACATTGGAAATGTTTAAAAGGTCATCCCATTGTATCTACAATTATTGGTGATGAATGCTTCTTTGAAAATACATATTCAATAAATTTGAAAGTAGGCTTTATTGTCAGAAAATCCCAACCCTGGGATTCAATAAGCTAAAATGTCCATGCAGGAATAGTGTAGCCCTTCCTGCATGGAATATGGCCGCCGAGTGATCCAGTAAACAAGCCTGGGGACGTGCATGAACCTGCTAACACTATTCTGCCATGGGCACGACTGGATTATGCTAATGACCTAATTTGCTGGAGAAAAAAAACATACAAATGAGGTCAATTATCAACCCAGTATGCAGGCAGGCATCCATGGCAGAATAGTGTAGCATGCAGAAATGTATTTGGCTACTAGCCAAATGCATTTCTGCAAAAATCAAAACGGAAGTATGACAGCTCAAATTAAAACATGTATTATAATCCTTAGGCATGCCAATTGCCAAATATATGGCCATTGGCATGGAAAAGTGTTGCAAAATAATAAAAATCAAAGTTTTTTTTTTTTGCCCAATCGTGGCCGTTTAAGCATAGAGCAGCTGTGCGCAAACAGGATTGTGATGAAAATAAAAAAAATGTGATAAGGCAATTTTAAGTGAAATCTGCATTTTGCATTATAGTCTATGGAATGCAGAATCAAAACAGCAGCAGTGAACAGTGGTTGCTAAGGGGAAAGGCTCTGGTTTAGTGCTGTAACTAGGGACTAAGGCAGTGGGATATGCTAATGAGGGAAATTTACCGACTCACAAAATGAAGACAAGTGCAAAACTGCACCTAACCATGTAGGAGCTATAATGCAGTGGTGTAAGCAAGAGAAGCAGCTGACATGAAAAGGGAGTGTGTCATGCTTGGTGTAAGCACATAGAACCTCCATGACTCACATTTAAGCTTAGATAAGCACAGCTAAGCATGGGGGTGTGTTTGAGGCTGTATTGACTTATTTCATGTAATGAAAAGCATGCTCCTGTCCAGGGGAGAGACATTTCTCTTTGTTTACCTTAGCTAAATGGGTTTGCGTGGCTCACACTGGGTCTAAAACAAACAAACAACCCCACCCCCCCAGAAATAGCAGGACTGTTTACATTTAGGCACCGGGTTTGCACAGCGTGCCTCAGTACTTAAAAGGGGTGGAAATGGGAAGGAAAAAAGGAGGAAAAAAGGAAATAGCAGAATAAAAGCAATCAAGTACAAATAACATAGCTGGCAGGGGGCATGCATCATAGTCAGCCAGCATTTGCAGCACAACAGTATAAACTATGCAAACACATTCTAGTCTGTTTTTCACACAAACTTTGCACCATTGGTGTACACATGTGGGGGAATTTTAACCGAAAAAATGTTAGGGGCTGCCATTGCTTTGATCCATCAGTATGTGCTAGAGGCTAAGGGTGGTGAGGGGGATAATGCTGACAACTGCCACAAATCGAGGAAGAGGTGAAGAGTGTTCAGACCCAGGGTAACTTACCAGGGGCTACATGATCTGGAGACAGAGTGCTACAGCTTGGAAAGAAACATACTTCAGCAAATCATCGAGCTGTTCCGGCTTCAACTCAGACCCCAAGTCAACAGAGGGGAACCCATCCTAGTGGATACCAAGGTATGTGTAGCCTTAAGAATACTAGGTACAGGTACTTTCCAAAGACCTACTGGGGACATCATGTGGGTCTCACAGGCATCTGTATCCAGGGTACTCCACCAGTTCCTGGATGCCATCCTACTACATGACGGTGAGCACATTTACTTTCCCAACACCTGTGAGGAGAGGACCACCAATATGCATCTCTTCCACCGTGTAGCAGAATACCCAGAAGTACTGGGTGAGATAGACTGCATGCACATCCACATCAAAGCGCCACCCGGTGAACAGGGTAGGGTCTACATAAACCACAAGGGCTTCCCCTCCATCAACTGCCAGGTCATGTGCAATGCCCAGGGCATTATCATGAATGTGTGTGCTGGCAGCCCTGAAACCTATAATGACTCCCACATTTGGCATTCATCACAGCTGTACTAGGCATTGGCCATCTGGTGGGGGATGCTGGCTATGCACTGGAGCCGTGGATGATGACATCCATCAGAAATGCACACACACCCACTCAAGAATGCCATAATGAGGCACACACACAAACCAGGATCATTATAGAGCATGTGTTTTGGATGCTGAAGTCATGGTTCCACTGCCTTGACATATCTGGTGGAGCTTGCAGTACTCTCCAGGCACATTTACACACACATGTTCATAGTATGTGCCATGCTACACAATACGATCCTGTAGAAACAGCTGCAGCAGGAACAGCACTGGGAAGGGCCACACAGCCCCCCACCATTGCCAAGGTCCCCACAGGCACAGAAAGACTCAAAGGAGGAAGCCCCTGAGCCTGATCCTGTAGGCAGATGGAGACAAGCCCAGTATGTCTGGGCCTCGGCAAAGAGGCAATGCATAGCACACATACTGACACTGTAGGGACCCATGGACTGACACCTCTCTCTGACTTGCACACACAGTAAAATGGATGACACACACATCATATTACATGTACCTTACCATGTATAGGCAGTGTACTGTGTGCATTCAACATAGGCAGCCCTCAAGCACCGTCCTCACAACTGCTGCAGGCACAGGATAAGTCAGTCTTATTAACAATAAATTAATGGATTAGTATGTTTTGGTAGCATATATATGGTAATGCTGCATGCATGCAAGGGAATGGGGTAGCATCAGACAACATACAGCTATGTGGGACACCAGGAAATGTCTGCACAGTACTGGCTTTCCCACACTATGTAGTATCATTTAAGGTGACAAATTCCACTGCAGTATATGTGGTGGGGGGGCAACTAAGGGGGGTCATAGGTCACATGTAAGAATGTCACTGTGGGTATCC
>NC_056744.1:1101785070-1101930070 GCF_019279795.1 Protopterus annectens | reverse complement strand
ACACTGCAGCCCTATAAGCTCTGTACCATGTGCAATAATTATGTAACAGTATGGAATAAATAAAAAGATAGGTGGGCCTTCTAATCCTTAGATACCATTTCCCCACTCAGAAATCATAGACAAACACACTCAACTAGGTGTCAACCCCTATATCACTAGGTGGCTTGCAAACTGGCTCACAAATAGAACCTACAGTGTGAAAGCAGTGGACTCCATGCCAGACTGCTGACTAGTCATGAGTGGAGTCCTACAGGGTTTGGTCCTGGGTCCCATCGTGTTCAGTATCTACGCCTCTGAAGTACAGCCCAACATGAAGGGAATCTGGCTGACAATGTTCGCAGATGGCTGCAAGGTGGGTGCTATTATTACCTCCTCACATGATGTTGACAGCCTGCAGAAAGGCCTCAATGAGACCTATGACTGGTGTCAGACCCTTGGACTTTAGCTCAATGCCAGAAAATGTACCAGCATCCCCTTTAGGAACAACATGGTTCCCATGAATCACCATATCGATGGTAGTCCACTGAATGCTGAAGTCATTATAAGATAACTGGGAACACAGGTTGACAGTGAGCTCTCTGCTGACCACCACATTGCTACTGTGCCCAGAAAGTTCTTCTATGTGGCACATCTCATTACTAAGGGTGCTGCATCCAGGAATTAAGAGGTCATTGTCTCCCTCTACTCTCCCCTCATTAGGCCAATCAACGAATACAATGGCCCATTTGGCATGCACCTCACTGGACACCTGCAACAACTGGAGAGGCTGTGAAAGTACCTCACAAAGAGGATCCTAGGCCTTAAACACTTGTTTTATATGGATAGACTCCAATAGCTCCAACTATTCTCTGTGTCATATTGGCTACTTAGTGGCAATCTCTGCTTGACTTATAAAGCCATGTCTGACCCAGCTCTGTCAGGAATGTTACATCTAAAGAACTCAATCCCTCCACACCACATACCCCAGAGACCTCAACCCCATTTCCACAATCAACAGAACATGATGTAGGGACAGGTTCATAACCCAGAGACTGCCCACGCTATGGAATAGACTTCACATACATGTCAAGCAGAGCACCTCACTGGCCATTTTCAAGAGAAAACTGGATGAGTGGATGGGGAATAGAAACCCCACCCCATGGATCACTCCAGTGGCTATACTCATTAGACACACTGGGGACTATGGTCAGGTGGCATGATGCTAGGGTAATCCTATGGCTAGGCTTATAAAGGCTCCATGACCATTCACCTAGTACACACCTATGAACCTATGAACCTATGGATCTCAGTACTGGCAAATGTGTGTGTGTGTGTGTGTGTGTGTGTGTGTGTGTGTGTGTGTGTGTGTGTGTGTATTAGTGTGTGTTAAAGTGTTTGTGAGTGTGTAAACATGTGGTTGAAAGTAGTTTGAGGCCATTCACACCCAGTACACCATTGCCATTCTCTACAAAGGCTGGTGATGTTATTCACTTTATAGGTACCTTGGGACACTCTTCACCTTATAAGCTTCATGGTGCATGTGGTAAGTGCATAACACTATAGTACCAATGACTACATAGGTAGGGGTTCTAATCTGAGTCCTGGCAAATGTGTGTGTGTGTGTGTGTGTGTGTGTGTGTGTGTGTGTGTGTGTGTGTGTGTGTGTGTGTAAGTAAGTGTGTAGATTTGTAGAATACAGCATTTTGAGGCCTCACTCTCCCAGTACACTGTGCATTGCCATACTTTACAAGGCCTGGTGATGTTGTTCACCTTAGAAGAACTGTAGGACACTCTTCACACTATAAGCTCTGTGACACGTGCGTTAAATGCATAACACTGTATTAGCAATAACTAGATAGGTAGGGGTTCTAATTTCAGTTCTAACAAATGTGTGTATATATGTGTGTGTGTGTGTGTGTGTGTGTGTGTGTGTGTGTGTGTGTGTGTGTGTGTGTGTGTGTGTGCGTGTGAGAATTGTATCCTGTGTATGTGCTTGAGTGAGAACTATATCCACTGGAAGGAGGTGGGTTTTGCATTTTTAGGCCCTGGTACTCTCAGTACATGTCCCAAGGTCTACTTTACAAAGGTTGCTGTTCACATCCATCATAGAAGTATTTATGGACACTCTTCAGACCTATAAGCACAGTGCTGCATGCAACAGCTATGTAACAGTATGCTATGAATAACATGATAGGCAGGGCTGGTAATGTCAGTACTGGCAATTGTGTGTGCATTGGTTTGTATAGCAGCATTTGTGAGTGTGTATACTTGTAGGTGACAGTCTAATGAATCCTTCCACACCCAGTACACCCCCCATTGCCATACCTCAGAAGGGCACATGATGCTACTCACTTTACAGGTACCTTGGAACAGTCATCAAACTATTAGTTCTGTGCCACCTGCAATAACCGCATAACACTATAGTACCACTAACTAGATGGGTAGGAATTCTAAACCTAACACTGGCAACTGTGATCCTATGTGTTTGTGTGTGTATGTGTGTGACTGTGTGTGTGTATGAACAGTATTCTCTGTGTGTTTGGTCAATACACTATCCTCTGGGAGTGTGGATTTTACCAATCTGAGGAGCGTTCCACCCATTACACTTACCATTGTCCACTTTACAAGGGCTGCTGATGTCAACCACCATAGACTTACCTGTATACAACCCTCATCCCTATAAGCTCTGTGGCATATGCAATAACTATTACACAGACCTGGTAAATGTGTACATATACAGCTGTACCTCGGCTCTGACATGATCGGCGTGTTAGCACTCTGCCATACCCCTCTTGGCAATGTCTGCAGTGCCACATCCTGCTGACACACAGGCACTTAGGACACAAACATAATACAGCATGTGAGACTACATTCAGTCAGCATTACTAACACCAATAATTCATCATGGCTGAAAAGGTACATGCACTGTGAAGTGTACCCATTACAAATGTCAGCTGATAGCACCTTACACAGCATTACATAGTTAAACAGTATTTAATTCACCCTGTGCATCAGAACCATATCAGTATGTCCCTGCATCAATGGTATGGATGACAGGGATGTGGCACAGGTATCATCATATGCACAGGGTGTTGTGTGGGTTTGCCAGAGGCCTAAGCTGGGCCATATGGTTGACATCATGTGTGTTTGTTTTGAAGGGTGTTCTATGAATGGGCCATGCACAGGTGGTGTGTGTGTGTGTGTGTGTGTGTGTGTGTGTGTGTGTGTGTGTGTGTGTGTGTGTGTGTGTCTGGAGGTGACCCACAGAGCTTATAGGGATGAGGGTTGTATACATGTAAGTCTATGGTGGTTGACATCAGCAGCCCTTGTAAAGTGGACAACGGTGTGTGTGTTTGTATGCACACAGTCATGCCATGTGGCTGCCCTACACAGGGGTATGTTGGACAGCTGTGGACTGTACATGGCTGGGTGTACAGTTCACTGTCTCTGGCCACAGATACATGAACTGGTCCTGCACAGGGGTCTCACTGGCACCACCAGGCCCAAGGCCAGATGCAGTACTACTCCCCAATGGTGACTGCTGTCTGCTGGATCTGTGTCCCTGATGGAACCAGCTAGGACCACGTGCCCATGGCCTACTCCATTGTGGTGTGGACAGCACCTGCCATTTGGTACTGCTGATGGGACTGCCACTATGGGAGTGTGAAGGTGCACAGCCTACGTTGGTACCAACCTACATCCATGTGGCCGACACCCATCTCCCACTACACCTGCAGTACAGACATTCCATGGTCAAGGATTGCCAAGGTCTCACCCCACTATCTATTCATGACCTCAGTATTTTCATGTGAGCCTTCAACAAGGTCACATATGTGATCATGTAATCCAGGAAGAGCTGCACCCAAGACCCTGAGTATTTGTCTGGTGTTGCATTCACCACGTGCCTGTTCATCCATGATGGCCCAAAACATGCATCTGATGACACCTGTTTGGCTCTTGGGACAGTGGCTCAATGGGCAGCAGTCCTCCTTTGAGCAACCCTGTCCATCCACCTGTGTGGGACATCACCTGGACTCTGGCTATTGCTAGTGTCTACACTCACACTTGCCATAGTCATCACACTAGCCTGTTCCATGCCACCACCCATCACCCGTCCATTATCTACAGCTGCTGGGAATAGGGTATATGTGGGCATTGTGACTGTGTGTGGTGACATTATGGATGACTGTGGGATGCCAACCAGTGGCAGAGATTCAGCCCCTGACAACCATACCTGTGCCTCACTATGACCACCATCATGGTCAGAGTCTGCAGAGACACTGACATCAGATTCTGAGTGAGAGGGGACCACGGCCACCATGTCCACCTATGAGGGGAAGACAGCATATGTAAATTAATACCTGCACTATAAGGTTTGCTGGTAGGCACACACACACACACACACACACACACACACACACACACACACACACACACACACACACACACACACACACACACACACACACACACACACACACACACATGGACACATGGACACACACGCACACACAGACACATATGCGTGAGGTGGCACAAAGGCATTACACAGGCCTCACAATAGCCAACTGGTGAATTCACGACACATAGTCAGACCACAACATACACACTCTGGACAGGCCCTCAACATCATGCAGTGTAGCCCTTTGCACTTAATGTTACTACTAATATATACCTCTAGGATACATGAGTAGTGTTAGTAGGTGATGGGCCTTCACCTAGCACATACTGCACCCATGTACACATTATTATTGTTCACCTGTATAGCACAGTGGCAACTCCTACAGAACATACCTCTCAACTGTACAGAGTTTCACTGAATGTCTAGATGTGTGGCTTATATTTTTTGTCTGTTCCTCATAAATCCTGTGTTTGTCTGATACAGTACTGTGACGATCTATGGATTGGTGCCACTAACGAATGACATAATTTGAGTTGCAGACTTTATAACCTGCAGTAAATACATGTTAAAACAAAGCCAGTTACTCTAACAACTTTCTAAGCTTACAGTGGATATAATAAGTGTACACACCGCTGTTAACATGCCAGGTTTTTGTGATATATAACATGAGACCACAGAAATCATGTCATAACATTTCCCACCTTTAATGTGATGTATAACCTATGCAATCCAATTGAAGAACATACACATCGGTTAGGGGTAACATATAATAAATGAAATACGTACAATAGGCTGATTGCATGAGTGTGCACACCCTTAAACTAATACTTTGTTAAAGTACCTTTTGATTTAATTACAGCATTTGTTCCTCTTGGGAAGGTTTCTATCAGCATGGCACTTCCTGACTTGGTAATATTTGCACACTCTTCCTTGCAAAAGCCCTCCAATTCTGTCAGATTGTGTGGGAATCTCTTGTGCACAGCCCTCTTCAAGTCACCCCACAGATTTTCTATTGGATGTAGGTGTGAGCTTTGGCTGGGCCAGTCCAGAACTTTGAATGTCTTCTGGTGAAGCCATTCTTTTGTTGATTTGGATGCATGGTTTGGGTCATTGTCATGTGGAAAGATAGAATTCTGCTCCATCTACAGCTATTTAGCAGACACCTGAAGAATTTGGGCCAAAAGGGACTGGTATATGGAACTGTTCATAATCCCTTCCAACTTGGCTAAAGTCCCAGTTCCAGCTTATGAACAGCAACCCCAAAGCAGGACAATAGATAGTGGGGTGAGACCTTGGCAATCCTGGACCATGGACCCTGCCTTCACAATGCTTCACTGTGGGGATGGTGTTCTTTTGGTGATGTACAGTGTTGTTATTGCACCAAACAAACCTTTCAGAAGTATGGCCAAAAAGTTTGACCTTGGTCTCATTAGACCATAACACATTTTCCCACATGCTTTTGGGAGACTTGATGTATTGTTTTTCAGAATTTAGCCAGGTCTGGATGTTGTTGGGTGTGAGAAAATGCTGCCATCATCCAACCCTACAACATAGGCAAGACATATGGAGAATACGAGAGATTGTTGTCTCATATAGTACACAACCAGTACTTGCCAGAGATTCCTGCAACTCCGTTAGTGTTGCTGTAAGTTTTCTGGCATCCTCCTTGACCAGTTTTAGTCTTGTCGTCTCATCAGAGTTGGAGGGATGTCCACTTTTTCACAATGTCGCTGTTGTCCCATATTTTCTCTACCTTGTAATGGCTGTCTTCATGTTTTATGGTATATGCAATGCTGTGGAAATGTTTTTCTATCCTTCTCTGGGCTGATACCTTTCCACAATGAGATTCCTTTGAAGCTTTGTAAGCTCTCTGTGAACCATGGCTGTTGCTGTAGTAGGCAACTGAGTAAATGTCTGGAAAAGCCTAGTAGGACAGCTGACCATTATTCATTGTTAATCAAAGAGTTTCTGTAATTGATGGCAGGTGTCTACCTTGGAAGACATAATGCTATAATTTCATCAAAAGCTGCTTCAACAAAGTATTAGCTTCAGGCTGTGCATGCTTATGCATCTAGCTTATTGTACATGTTTTATTTCTCATACTTGTACCTCTAACAGGTTTGTTTATCAATTGAATTGTACAGGTTATAGGTCACATTAAAGGTGAGAAGAGTTGTGAAATGTTTTATTGTGGTCTCATTTTTGTATGCCACAAATACCTGGCATTTTAACAGGGGTGTGTATACTTTTTATATGCACTGTATAAGATTACTTTTCAAATATGTCCCTAGTTTTGTCTCTTTGTCCCCCCATTTTGTAAGTCTTTGTCCAGAGTTTTTGCACTGACAGGTTGTGAGGTATGTTAAGGATATGTTAAACATCCTACAAATAGGCCTCTGTGATGACCACTGTGATACAATGCAGTTAACCCCACCACAAGTGAACATGCACATTTCGCAATATGGCTCAGAGTAACAGTTGTGTGCATGGAAATATGCATGACCATAACATGCTTGGGGTATTAGTGAGCCACAACAGGACAATACCATACTCACCGGCTTTAGACTGCTGTCCTACATCCAGACCAGAGGTACCTATGTAATTGTGGGGGAGAGGTATTGTCAGCACACTCACATGTGGCATTGGTACAAGATGAATGCTACTTTTCTGCACATTTATAGTACAAGCTCTGATACTACACAATTTGCTGTTCTTCACCGTAGATGTGCACTTGTGTGCATCACAAAACCCCACCCACAAAATGCAGTTTGATGTGACATATGCATCTAGATGCTCTACAGAAGCCAGTATGACTGCAACATTATTAAATTGATGTGCACTGGGGCCTTATCTGGATGCTCCCTGCATGTTGCCTGGGTGCTACCCACCTCAACAACTTGTGTGTGTTGGCTTTACTGGTATGTGGTGGCTGCCCCAAGGTTAGCAAGGAGCTCCTCCATTGGTGTAAGTGGGGCCTGCATAGCAGGCACCCCTACCTGTGGTGGAATGGTCCCTAGCCATGGCAGCAGTCCTTTGCCGGGCATGGAGTATCAGGTCAGTTGCCCGGTGCCTAACATGATTGTATGTGCATCTATGGGGGCCTAAGTTGTTTACTCTGTGTACAAGCTCATTCCACAGGGTGGTCCGCTCCTGCAGATTCTGTTGGCCATGGCCAAACATCACCCCATGGTGGTTGATTATCATCTTGGTGATGGCCGCAGTTTCAGCTGCAGTGTACGCTGGCTGCCTTGCATGCTGCATGTCACCTGGAAGACATAAACAGGGAAACACATCACAGGACCTCATACATTGGTTAACATTATTTACATAACCTGCACGTCAACACTGACTAGCATTAGCCACCACTTACGACCACATCGTACCCCTGTCATCGATCAGCACAGTATGAGCTGGAATTGCACTCCTTGTCCTGATGTGTCATGTTCCCCCCAATGAGGGCCAGTAAATTGCATAATCCACCATTCATCATTCAACTTTGTGTAGAGGGATGATAGTGGCCATCTTCCTTGCAGATGGGATGTCAATGGCGCTCAGGCTTTTCTTGCATACAGTGTGTAATTAATGGAGCTGGGGCCATATGCTTGTGTTCATGTAGGATGCAGACAGGGATGTTATCAGCTCCCATGGAGACTTAAATTTGTTGCCTTTGATTAGGCATTATGGACCTGCTCCCTGATGATGAGGGTAGAGGTGCCGGTGCTGTGCATATCCACCTATACTGATGGTGGGATGGGAAGGTGATGTTTTCCCTTAACCTGTCTGCAGCGGGTTGGCTATAACTATGCTTTGTGTGTATGTGGTGTGACTGACTACCAATACACGGTGGGTAGGGTTATTGCCTCTGAGATTAAAGACATGTGTGAAGATGGTCTTGTGATTGGCCTTGGTGGATGTGTCCAATATGTACTCATAGTTAGCCTTATGGTAATTAACTTGTGACCTCATATGCTTGTTCAGGCACAGGCTGATTTGCTTCCAAGTTGGTGCCTGATCCTACTTGGCCCTGTACAGCCAATATAGCAACCAATTATGTGGTTTGCGTATTGCTGCTGTCCAGCAAAGAGAATTACTCTACCTTGGTGGAGGCAGGTTTTAAGAGTCAGATATTGCTGACTCCATACAGCAATGTAGTTGCTCATATAGCTGTTTCTAGTGGGAAAAGACACAAGGTCATAACACAGTTGGACAACTCTCCATTTTCAACCTAATAATCATGCTTATTCTAGTACCCATGTCTGTGTCAGGGCAATTCAACAACCAGTAGCTGTAGAAATGTATGCCTGTTAGATACACACAAGCTAAGATTGCACATGTCTACAGCATGTACAGCTTATTCACCTAACATTTTGCATCTCATGTGTGTTGTTATGAGGCTTCCAGGTATACATACTTGTGCACAGGTGAAACCTGATATACATATCTGTTCTATGTCAGTACAGCACACTGTATTTACACTCTTGCTGCTCAGTCATACCTCTCAACCTGTTAGAGCAGGACATCTGGAGGACACCACACATAAATAGGGGGCAATTGCCCAGCATTAGTGACACTTTATTAATATTGCTGTAACACACAAGTCAGTTGATAGCACAGTAAGCTTTGCATTCACAGAAATACCCTGGAGAATGTCTGACACTCATATGTATGCTGTTATGTTCTAATGCCAGTCTTCACAGATTTGCCAATGATTTGCCAGACATAACACAACTCTATGAGTAAATGACTACAAATATGAGGCACACATATGGTCAGTGTGCATAACACTGGACAGTTGAATGGTATGAGCTCAGTAGATCACATGCAGTTCAACACACATGTCTGCGACAGTAGTTTACTATGCACAAATCCTGTATAGGTTGCTTAGATTTTTGAGACAAACGTGTATCATAGTTGTATTCACAAGTAATGTATGGAAATTTATGGCATCCCACTAGCTGGCATAGCAGTGTCACAGTCAGTATTGTTCAACAGACACTCAAGTAGTAGTCATATGTGAGCCATACTTTCCTGGGGTAACTCAGGGACCTGAGCTGTGATCTATGTGACTGTAGACAGACCCAGGTGCTATGGCCATAGGTGCTGATCAGCAATATATCAGTAGAGCAAGTTTTTTGAGAAATATTTGTTAAACTTCCTATTTCCCATTATTACATACCTCCTACTGCATTCTATTACATGCTTACTTGATTCACATACCTTTGTTTATTCTTCCAAGTATAGTTGGTTTGCTTCCAGTTTCTGATTGTTTGTTTTTGTTTTGTCTGTCTGTCTCTCTCTTTCTCAGAGATGTCAGGTATACATCTGTTTTGCATAGGCAGCAGCTTGCCTTTTGTAGGTAATGCTCATAAGCAGCTGATGGCCTGTGCACCAATTGGTGTCTCCCACTTGCTAACTGCATGCAGAACAGCTGTGTTGTTACTCCTATAGCCAATGGCATGGGAACACACTCCTATAACTGAGTACTTCATGTGGGTGTTGGCCTTTTTCCTTGCCTGTGAGGAGAACATCATGGAGGTGTGTGAGCAACAGTATCACAGAGGGTAGCTGGAAATACCTCTTACAACAAAAAATGTGGAGACAGCCCAACAAAATGAGGGAGAAAGTTCCAGACCTAAGGACAGACTGTAAGCATTGCTGTTATACAGTTGGATTAATACTGGTTAACAGGGTTGGTGTGGACATGGATTTTCTGTGTGATATTAAGTCTGACAGTATTATGTAGGTGACATAACTCTCAACTGTCAGGCTATCTGCAGAATGGCCAGAGGTTTGACTCCTATGTTTGGTCTGTTCCTCAGACAGTTTTTGTCCTTGGCAAATCAGTAGCACACTCTGGGGATTGCAGTCAGTATACGCTAACATCCACTTGTGTTTCTGACTTCATATCTCTCAGAATAGATATGTTACAACAGACCCTGTAACACCAGCAACTTCCTCAGATTATAACAGCAATATATGAAATATGCCCCTGTTATTGGGCCTCTGTCCCCCAACTATGTCAGGCTTTGTCCAGATGTCATTCAGTAAGAGGCTGATAGTTATGGTATATCATTATTTAGTGCTTTCATTCCTGATATCATCCCAGTGATGTAGCAGAATGCCAGACATGTTATGAGGTAGAGGCCATATATATGAGGACAAAGCCTGGATAGTCTGTGCGAATCCATACAGTTGAGAGGTCTGTGTATGATTGGCAATTGTTAACAGACTGTCAGGATTCCTGTCAGTAAATGATGGCATACATTTCAGTGTCAGACCTCATATCCTTCGGAAAATGTATGCTGAAACAAACCCTGTTACTCTTGCAACTGTCTATGTTTCTAATGTCAATATTTAAAGTACATCCTTACATTTGGCCCAATGTCCCCCCATTTTGACAGCCTTTGCCCAGATGTCTTATACTAAGAGGTTGAGAGGTATGGTTCTGAGGTATGACTGCACTACATGTTAAGTACACACACACACACGTATATATATATATATATATATATATATATATATATATATATATAGATTCACTTTATAACCTCAAAATGCTGAAATATCGAATTTCAGTATCTCGAGACTATAAAACCGAATCCACAAAACACCGACAAACAAAAACCGCGAAACCACATAACCGAAAACACCGCACACACTACACTAAACATACAACACAGCACCCACATCACAACATAAACAAAAACAACACACATACACAACTCACACACACATAAGCAGGGCAAGCCCCTGCACCCCTATGTGGGGCAAGCCCTCACCCCCTACTTATATATATACTAACTCGAGATCGCACAAACACAAAACAAAAGCTCACTCACACGCATTCTCCAATCCCTCACACACACTCTAACTCCCACTCAAAACCCTTACAAAACACTCACTTACCTGACATAATACCTACATCCACACATGGCACTGTGCACCAACAAAACACAAACCCGGACATTACGTAGCGCAACTTCATAACTGCAAATTCGACATATATTCGAGATATGTGAAATTCACGATTATGAACGTTCGCTATTTGTAACATTCGACTTTATAGCTTTGAGATACTGAAATTCGACATTTCAGTATTTCAATGTTATAAAGTGAACCCATAAATATATATATAAATATATATATATATATATATATATATATATATATATATATATATATATATATATTTTATATATATACATATACATATATATATATATATATATATATATATATATATATATATATATATATATATATATACTGGTAGTTCCAGTGCCTGGAAGCAGAACCAATATGTTCCTTGTTGGAACTGGTATTGGAAAATAACATCTTTATGTATGGGGACTCTTTCTATTTGCAGACATGGGGTGTGGCTATGGGCACCCCGTGCGCAAATAGTTACTCCAATTTGGTTCTGGCTGAGTGGGAACACAATGAACTGTTACCTAGTACCTGGAAACAATATCTAGTGTACTACGGTCATTTTGTGGATGATGTCTTTATCCTTTGGAGACGCAGCTCTACACAATTGGACCTTTTCGTTAACTTCATCAACGAGAGCACAGATTTTCTAGAATTTGTGGTCAAACACTCTTTGGAGACCATAGAATTTCTGGATGTAAAGATCCATCTACACCCTGATAGAGGTATCACTACAGGAATTCATAAAAAAGAAACCTGGAGAAACCATTATCTGCATAGGGGGAGTATGCATCCAGGACATATCTTTCAGATCTTAAGAACTTCAAGATTATGTACTGAGAATGAAGACTTTGTAGCAGAACAGAGAAATATTGAGACACATCTAAGTAAAAGATCTTATAAAAGAAAGAATTTAAGACTGAAGCATGATCTACAGGAATTAAGGAGAGGAAAGGAATGTCCCTACTTCTCTGAACCTACATCGAGTCATCATGAGCGTCTGGATTTTAAAACTCAATCACAGCAACTTAAATGTTTGTTAACATACACTGCTGACAATAAGCAAGTATGTGAAGTTATTAGGAAGTTTTGGCCAGTTATTGACAACTGATGACAAAATAAAAGACGTCGTAGGGGAACAGCCCAGATTCCTATATAAGAATAAGAAGAATTTGAAACGTCTCATTTGCAACAAAGATGGTTTTGAAAGAAATAGGCCTAATTCTAACAGAAAGGGCACTTTCAAATGCCTGAGATGGAAAGCTTGCAACTCCATTGACAGCTCCAATACTTTTATACATCCATAATCCAGACAACAGTACAATTTTAATGTTTATGCTGATTGTACTAGTTCCCACATTATATACTTAACGACTTGCTGCCAATGTAGTGCTTTCTATGCTGGCAAAACAGATCAACGTCTTAAGGAACGTATCCTTAGACATTTAAGGGACATCAAACAGAAAGGTCCCAATAATGCCTTAGCAGCCCATATAGTACAGTATCCTTCTCATCACTTTGTATTTAAGGCCATAGAGGCAGTCTGTCAGACCACAAGAGGAGGCGGTGTTCATAATCGCACAGAGTTAAGGGAAACATGCTGGATAATTAATTTAAGAGCGAACAGATTACCAGGCTTGAATACCATTGTGCCATTAAAACCTGCGCTTAGGAATAGAAGGAATATTATCAGCAAGCTTACTTGAATGTTGCTTCATTCATATAATGTATTCACATACATAGCTACTAGTTTTCTCATATACAATCTCATAGTAAAAAGAAGTACTGTACCTTTAATTATAATGAAGGAAATGATACCTCTTTGCTAGCTGGCCTCCTTTTGGTTTGCAACAAGGGCGTGTCACAGATGAATGGCTGTGATACCTTATAAATACAAAAGCTGAACTGTCCTTTTTTATGATCTAAGGAAGGCATATTTGCCGAAAGCGCTTATCGGAAGACTGAGGACTGCTTGTTTTATGTTATATTCTTTTTTTATTAAAGTTTTGATTTTATTATCAAGTTTTACTGCTGTGGTGGACAACAGGAGTTTTTAGTAGTGTTTGCCTTCTCTTTTCCTCATTGTTGTCCTTCACAGTGTAAGAAAGTTTTTTACCTATTCATGTGTACCTTGCCCTTTATCCTCGCCTGTGTGGAAGGCATTATGGAAGTGTGGGGGCTACAGCTTCACAGACAGTATAGGTGTGAATACCTCTCAGGAGAGGACATCTGGAGACAGCCCAGCAACATGGGGAAAAAAGCTCCAGAATTGGGTACAGATTGTAAGTCAGTAGTGCTGTTACACACATAGAGGCTTGCTAGTTTAACAGGGTTCACCTGGACATGCATTTTCTGCATGACTTAACGTCTAACAGTGATATGTCTTTGGCATACCTCTCAACTGTCCTGATGTCCACAGACTGGCCAGAGGTTTGCCTGCTATGTTTGGTCTGTTCCTCGGTCTGTTCCTCAGACAACATCTGTTTTTGTGGACTCAGTAGGAAAATGTGAGGATTGTTGTCAGTAACTGTTGACATCCATTGGTGTTTCAGACATCATATCCTTCAGGGATGTTATGTTACAACAAAGCCTGTGACACTGGCAACTGTTTCAGTTTGTAACACCATTATGTGAGATACTGGCTGACAGATTCAGTGCCAACTTTACCCCTCCCAAAGGACCAATCGCAATACCAGTAGATTGCCAGGCACAAAGTATTACTACTGCACAGGTTAAAATAGCACTAATAATGCTGATTATATATTTAGAAAGCCCAGCACTTACATACCACGTAGTAATTCTACTACAGATCTGTTTATTGATCTTTTTGAAAAACAACTTAGAGAGGTCTCTAGATAAGCAAACTAATAATTTTAGTAATTTATCAGCAGCAGAGATACAAGCTCTAGTTGAATTGAAAGAACTAAATAGTATAGAAATACGTCCAGCTGATAAAGGAGGTGGTATTGTTGTTATCGACAAGGACAAATATATAGAATCTATGTTAAGTCATCTCAGTGACGTTGATACATATGCCATCTTACCTATGCATATACTTAGTAGTGTCATAGAAAAAATACAGTTTTTGAACTTTGATTTATTAATAACAGGCATGATACCTGAGCAACTGTTTGAGTATTTCCAGGTAGAACATCCAACAGTCCCTTTGATATATGGTCTACCCAAAATACATTTAACTCCACCTATGCGCCCTATAGTTTCAGGCCGAGTTTGGGTAACTGAGCCACTTTCTATCTTTGTAGAAAAGACTTTGCATGCTGCCTTGGCTAATTGTAGCACTGTTTTAAAGGATACCAAGAGTTTTTTAAATGAGCTATCTAAACAAAATGACATTATCTTAGGACAATGTTTATTTGTAACTCTGGATATTGAATCATTGTTCACTGTTATACTCAATGAATGAGGAATTGAAAATGTTAGAGAATTACTGTGTGAGAGAAACACCCCTGATACTAAGGTGACACTTATTTGCACACTTTTGGAAATCATTCTAGAAAACAACGTGTTTATTTTTAATTATGTTTATTATGCACAAAAAGTTGGCATAGCTATGGGCACAGCTTGTGCTAATAGCTACGCCAACCTATCCCTAGCTAATTGGGAAGCTAAACATGTACTTTTGAATAATGAATACCAGGTTAACATCAAATGGTATAAATATTTTGTGGATGATGTTTTTTTGTTGTGGCATGGCTCAGAGCAGCGGCTACAAGAGTTTCTTTTATACTTAAATCAGTTAAATACTTTCTTGAGTTTTACCTATGAATATTCTGATAAAGAAGTAGAGTTTTTAGATGTTAAAGTTACTAAAAATAATTTATCCACTGTGTCTACTACTTTGTATAAGAAAACTGTTAGAATATTGTTCTACACTATGGCAGTATGCATCCGAATCATACGAAATTCAATGTGTTGAAAGGACAGATATTTCGAACTATGAGACTTTTTAATGATGATGATAGTCTCATTGTTGCATTACAAACACTTAAACAAGAATTGTTAGAAAGAGGCTATAGTAGTAAACTTATTGATTCTCAAATAGCAGAAGGATGGTGGCATAGGTCAGGTGAGTGCCAACCATACCCCCCCCTCCCCACTAGTATTAACAAAAGGGATAATACTGACAATACTTTCTCAAGTGACACTTCCACTAATACCTCTAGGAATAAACTAAGGATGCCTTTGACTTTTGCCAGCAATGTGCATGTAGCATGTGACATTATTAAAAAGAACTGGGATATTCTGTCTACTGTACATGAGTTGAATGGGGTCATTGGCACACAGCCAGATTTTGCTTTTAGAAATAATAGATCACTTAAGAGTCAGTTCTGTTATCAATCCTTTAATACTAAATCAATTGTAATATCTGATAGACTTGGTACATGTATGTGTAGGATTTGTATGGCCTGTACACATACACACATTGGTAATTATTTCACACATCCCACTTTGGGTTTTAAGATAGATACTGCTTTTTATGCAGATTGTCGAAAAAAAATGTTGTCTATTTTTGCTATTGTACTACCTGCTTCTCATTTTACAGAGGGAAAACAAACAGGGTGTTTAAGGATAGAATACTTGAACACCTTAGGGATATTAGGAATGTTAAAGAAACCAGCGCACTATCACTACATGTAGCTAAAGAGGGTAAAGAACATAAATTTGGCTTTATGGTACTAGAGATTCTGCATAGTACCAAGAGAAGAGGTGACATAAATAATAGAATAGAATCTAGTGAACAGAAATGGATTTTGCGCTTTCAAGCTGATAAACCTCCTGGTTTAAACAACAGAGTTTCCCTGAAACCCTTCCTTAAAGCACAGCCATTAAAGCATTGATTTCTCTTTTAATATTTTATCATATATATTTCAATAGTCCATCTTTTATTATTATTTTTTATTATTGTATTTGTTACCATTTTTAAGTATATATTGTTCATTTAGCCTGTCTTTATTCAAATTTTTAAAGATCTATGTATTCTACAGATGTATTTTACCACATGGCTCTTAGCTATGATGCACATTTTATCTGATTTTTGATTGGATGTTTTAGTGTTTAAAAATGTAACTGTTATTCTATCTTTGTTGGTCTGATGAAGCGGATGTTATTCCGAGAAAGCACTTACCTTACTACAATAAAGGACATATTGATTTTCACTGCTGTGTGGAACCAGATTATTTTTTCTTTTTCTTGTAAAACAGCACTGTCCAGGGGCAAGAATACAGCTTCTATGAGACCTAACAATATCCCTGGCTGTGTTCTATGTGAACTACAAAGTGAACTGGCCCTCACCTGTGTGCCCTGTTCAATCACAGCATCACCTCAGGCTTTGTCCCTACTGAATGGTGCACTGCTACAGTCATCCTTCTCCACAAAGGAGGAGCAACTATAGACCCTGGGAACTATCACCCCATTAGCCTGACAAGGCTGATATGCAAAGCTATGGAATGCATTATCATGGACCTAATAAACAAGGATTTAGGGAATCTCCAAACTCTGGATCCCACACAGTTTGGTTTTCTGAAGGGTAGATCATGCCTGCTCAACCTGGTCAACTTCTTTCAGTCAGTCACCAGATCTGTGGATGAAGGCAAGGTGGTTCATGCAGCCTACCTTGATCTGGCCAAGGCCTTTGACACCATTCCCCACTCAGGAATAATAGAAAAACTCACTAAGCTAGGCATCAGCCCCTATATCACTAGGTGGGATGCAAACTGGCTCACAGACAGAACCCACAGTTTGAAAGTAGCTGACTCCAAGTCAGACTGCCGACCAGTCATGAGTGGAGTCCACAGGGTTCGGTCCTGAGTCCTCTCCTGTTTGGTATCTACTTCTTTGAAGTCCAGGCCATCATGAAGGGACTCTGGCTGACAAAGTTCACAGACGATAGCAAGTTGGGAGCTATTATTAACTCCCTAAATGATGTTGACATCTTACACAAAGGCCTCACTGAGATGAACAACTGGTGTCAGAACCATGGCCTTAAGCTCAATGGCAAAAAATGTGTCATCATCCTCTTTGGGAAAAACCCAGTTCCCATGAATTACCATATCAATGGTAGTCCACTGAACACAGAAGGCATTATGAGAGATCTGGGAACACAGGTTGACAGCAAATGCTCTTTTAACCACCAGATTGCCACTGTGGTCAGAAAGTCCTTCTATGTAGCACATCTCATTACTACTCTTCCCTCATTAGGCCAATCATCAAGTACAATGCCCCATTTGGCACATACCTCACTACCTCCAATAACTGGAGAGGCCACAAAAGTACCTCACTAAAAGGATCCTAGGCCTTAAACACTTGTCCTATATGGACAGACTCAAAAAAAACCCAACTATTCTCTGTCTCATATCACCTACTTAGAGGCAAGCTCTGCTTGACTTACAAACCATGTCTGACCCAGCTCTGTTAAAAATGCTACATCTAAAGAAATCCCAATCCCTCTGCACCACATGCTCCAGAGACCTCAACCTCATTACCACAATCAACAGAACATGCTGGAGGGACATGCTCATAACCCAGAGACTGTCCATGCTATGGAACAGACTTTCCATACATGTCAAACAGAGCACCTCCCTGGCCCTCTTCAAGAGAAATCTTGATGAGTGGATGGGAAATAGAAAATTCACCCTGGGGATCACTCCAGTGGTTCTACTTAACAGATGCACTGGGAACTATGGTCAGGTGGCACGATGTCAGGGTAATCCCATGGACTAGGTTTGTAAAGGCTCCAGGGCCATTTGCCTAGTGCACACCTATGTACCTATGAACCTATGTCCCTCTTTCTGACCCCCCCTGTCCCCCAAGTATGTCATGCTTTGTCCAGATGTCTTGCAGTAAGAGGGTCAGAGGTATGCGATATCATTATTTAGTGACTGCACTCTAGGTATCATCCCATTGACTTAGACTCCTGGAAGTGGCATGCGGCAGTGGGCATGAATATGGTTTCACACTCTGGACAGTCTGTGGAAATCTGTACATATGATAATTATATATGTCTGGTCATTGTGGAGCGACTGCCAAGATTGTGTAGGAGGGTTGTGTGTAGATGTTTGTTTGACTGAGTAGGGAGAGTAGCAGATATGAGTGTCACAGATCCTTTTTCTATATGATTGTGCATGCTGCTACTGCTGCTGATGGTCTATCAGGTGTGTATGTTTGTAGGGGAAGACTGAGGAATGTCCTGTAACACCTCAGGATTTCCAGTACACTGTGAGTTGGGCCAGTAAAAGTCAGTGTAGTGTGTGACTGGGAATCAGTATATTTTGTTCAAACAGTCGTTCTTCTCTAGAGTTCATTTGGGGTACTGGTATGTTGCTATGACTGTACTGGAAATGGCTGTGGGTAGACTTTTATGCACCACTTCCTGCTTTTCCATACAGTTCTATCCCTGTAGTGCATGATATATTTTGATATACATGAGTAATTGCACAGAGCTGATTTGGGTTATTGTCTTGTTGGTCTTACTGTGGTTCAGAAGGTGCTGGGTGACATGGTTGGCAGCTGTCATGGGTTTTTCTATTCTGTTATATGACTGCAGTCATACCTCTCCACTGTCCAGATGTCTAAACACTGTCCAGATGCGTGACTCATATATTTTGTCTGTTGGCCACAACAGTTGTGGGTTTCTGAGAAATCACTGGGATGATGTGAGCATTGACATCAGTAAATAATGACATTCATTTGTGTTTCAGACCTGAAATCTATCTCGCATTGCATATTAAAGCAAACCATGGCACTCTAGCAGACTTCTACACGTATGACAGCCATATTTCAAAGATGTCACTATTGTTTGCCCTTTATTTGTCGGGCTTTTTGCAGATATGTTGCAGTAAGAGGTTGGTTATCTGTCTACATATCTATGTATGAATGAATAAATATATATATATATATATATATATATATATATATATATATATATATATATATATGTATATATACATATATATATATATATATATATATATATATATATATATATATATATATATATATATCTTGGTATCTATATATACATATATATGTATATAACTGTAGTATAGATATAAACTATCCCCTTATGTCGATAGATTGTTGTGCATGATATTTTTGTAAAAACATTGCAAATTCCTACAGTTCAGATGGTGTAGAGGTATGTTGCTGTGATTATTGTGTGCAGGGTCTTGGGTTCCCGATTTGGAAGTGATTACTTTTTCGTTAATGTTAAATGACCAAAATGAATGATATGTTTGTAAAAGCATTACAGACTCCCATAGCTCAGATGGTGTAGTGGTATGTTGCTGTGGTTGTAGTACACAGCATCTTGGGTATGAGATTTGTCAGGGCTGATTATTGTGTTGCTGGGCAGAACAGGGGTTGATGGAGACAGAGTGATTAAAGCACTTCTGAAAGGGTTTTCATGGTTTTGCTCAAAGCTGTGTTTCGAACAGATGGTTAAGTCCTCTTAGCTTCACTTAGCACTGTTTAGTCCTGCTTACACCCATGCTAATTTTCTTTAAAGAAAAGAAAACAGGGTGATAAGAAAGTGGTGAAATGGGGGCAAGCAGGGGGTAAAACATTATGAAAAGCAGCTAGGGATGTGCAGGATGGGTGTGGGAAAGGACCATAGCTCTACATTTCTTTGGCAGCAACAGCTGTGAATAATGTGTTCAATTTTGAATTTACAGCCTTACACCCCAATGGGAGGGGTGTTGGTGACAGATATTTGCAGAATAATCTGTGGGTTGATTAATTAGTTTCACTGTACATGGGAGCAAAATGTAGAGCTATGTATGGGGCAATGTTTTTTTGCAGGACAGATGTCCTTTTTTTGTGATTGTGGGATGTTGGGGAAGGGCTGTAGGTATGTTTGGGGAGGTAGATTGGGTGGGATAGGTTCATAGGTTCATAAGTTCATAGGTTGGTACTAGGCTATTGGTCCTAGGGCCTATACAAGCCTAGCCAAACAATTCCCTGGATATTTCTTCCCACAATATTTACTTCCCTGGACCCCTGTCTAACAGGGCGACTGACGTGATCCCCGGGTTGAATTTTATATCTCCCATCCAATCGTCAAGGTTCCTTTTGAAGAGGGCCAAGGAGGTGCTCCGCTTGACATGTATGGGCAGTCTGTTTCAGAGTATGTTGAGTCTCTGGGTCAGGAACCTATCGCTCCAGGATGTTTTGTTCATTGTGATGACAAGGTTTAGATCCCTGGAGCATGTGGCTCTGAGGGATTGGGATTTCTTTAAGTGGAGCATGTCCAACAGATCAGGGTTTGACATGGCCTTGTATTTTAAGCAGAGATTGCCTCTGAGTAGACAATATGCCACAGAGTATAGCAGGAGTTTTTTTAGATGGTCAGCATAGGGCATCTACTTCAGGTCTGTGATTCTTTTAGTGAGGTATTTCTGCCTGTGGCCTTTCCAGCTGTTATAGATGTCTTGTGAGGTACATACCAAACAGGGCATTGTACTCTATAATGGGTCTAATGAGGGATGAGTACAGTGGGACAATGACCTCCTTTTATCTGGATGAAAAGCCCTTAGTGATGAGGTGTACCACATAGAAGGATTTCCTGACTGTTGTGGCGATGTGGTTATCAAAGGTGAGACCACTGTCCACCTGTGTCACTAAGTCTCTCATCACACTTTTGGTGTTTAGTGTACTGCCACCTATGTGGTAATTCATGGGTACATGTTTTTTCCCAAAGGGGATAACTAAACATTTTTTGGCATTAAGTTTGAGCCCATGGCTCTGGCACCAAGCATCTGTTTCTGTAGGGCCCTTTTGTAAAATATCCACATCATTTGGGGATTCAATAATGGCTCCCAGTTTGCAGTCATCTGTGAACTTTGTTAGCCAGAGTCCCTTAGTGATGGCCTGTACTTCAGAGATGTAGATGCCAAACAAGAGCGGTCCCAGGACTGAACCCTGAGGTACTCCACTTGTCATTTGTCTGGAGCTGGATTTGGAGTTGGCTACTTTTAATTTCTGGGTTCTGTCAGTAAGCCAGTTGGCAACCCATTGAGTGACGTAGAGATTTATGCCAGCTTAGTAAGTTTATCTATGATTCCAGAGTGGGGGATAGTGTCGAAGGCCTTGGTGAGGTCCAGATAGGCTGTGTGGACCACCTTACTCCCATCCACAGCTCTGGGGAATGATTCAAAGAAGTCCATCAGGTTCAGGAGACAAGATTGGCCCTTCACGAACCCAAACTGGGTGGGGTCCAGTGTTTGAAGGTTGCCAATGTCTTTGTTTATAAGTTCCATGATAATGCATTCCATGCCTTTGCAGATCAGGCTCATCAGACTGATGGGACGGTAGTTCCCGGAATCCAAGGTGGATCCCCCCTTGTGGAGTGGAATAACTGTAGCTGTGTGCCACTCAGTGGGTACAAAGCCTGAGGTGAGGCTATGATTAAATATGACAATTAGATGAGGTGCCAGTTCATTTTGGAGTTCATGTAGTGCACAGCCCGGAATGTCATCTGGTCCCATGGATGCTGTATTCTTAGCTTTAGAGAGTGCGGTTTCTACCTGTGTAGCCGTGATTACCGGAATTTGGCAATCTTTTGGTATTAAGATGGGTCCTTTAGGGGATGAGAGGGGAGTGAAGTTGGCACTAAATTGATCTGCCAGGATATTGGCAATATCCTTGGGATCAATATATTTAATGCCATTCTGTTGTAGCTCAGAGCAGATCTGAGCATTGCCATTTAGATTCTTGACATAACTATAGAATGCCTTGTGGTTGTCTTTGGAATCTTTGGCAATTTTATTTTCATAACTAGCTTTGGAGGATTTTATGAGGGATCTCAGCTTCTTACTGAGGCTAGTAAGGGAGTTTTTTGCATCCTGGGATTTTCCTCTTTTCTGCAACATTTTCTTCCTTCTGTTGTATAGTTTGTTTATGGCAGGTGACCACCAGATTGGCTTCCTTTTTTTGGAGGAAAGCGTCTTGGTTCTATTTGGGATGGCACGATTCATGCACAAGTGGACGTGCTCATACAGTGCCTTAGTGTAGGATTCAGCATTCTAACCTTCAGCTCCCATCTGCATGGGTGCCATGAAGTTTGTCACTTCTGACTTAAGTAGCATGAAGTTGGCTTTGGAGAAGTTTTTTACGGAGGTTTCCTTACTGGGGGGTAGGGTGGGATGTGGATGTCAAGGGTGATTTGCTTATGGTCAGACCTGACCAATGAGGGGGTGACCACTGGTGTGGAGCCTCTATCTCCCATGCTGGTAATGACCAGGTCTAGGATAGTGGAGCCCTGGTGGGACAATGGATTAGTTGATCCAGGGCATTGGAATTTATGAATTCCAAGAACCGTTGGGAAAAGGTGTTGGTACCCAAGTAGTTTTCCCAGTTAATGGAAGGGTAGTTAAAATCACCCAGTATTAGGGTGTTTGGTTGTATCTTAATATTTCCAGTATGTTTAGAAAGGTGTAGTGAGAATCTTGTGGCATGGTGGAGGATCTGTAGCAAGCTACAATTTGGATTGCAGTCTTACCTAGTGTTAGTTGCACCTGGAGAATTTCAGATGCATTTTGTTGGGCAACTAGCCTGGAGGTGTGAATATCCTTGGTGAATATGGACACTCCTCCACCTTTAGTGTTTCAGTCTTGGTTTGGTGGTCAAAAAGTGTGGTAAGAGTTGTAGCCTGGTATTGCAGGAGTGCTCTCTGAAGTCTTGAACCAGGTCTCAGTTACTGCATAGATATCGATATTCTCTATTTTTCGGCGTGCCTCGAGAGAGTGCATTTTGAGGTTTAGGCTTCTAGCATTGAGTAGCATTACCTTCAGATTTTGCATGCTTGTATTTGTTACGGTGATGGCTTTGTCCTTTGAACCTTGCCTAAAAAAGGCACTATAGGGGTGGCAAGTGCTTTAGCCAGTAACCTGAATCCCAGGGGTGACAGGTAAAGACCATCTCTGGCAAAGCATTGTGGTTTGTCAATCATGTCATCCCAGGGAAGACAGATACTGGATCCCCTTTGAATGACACCAGAAGCTTAGCCAATTGTTGAAGTCAATCATTGTGTCCTTATACTGTGGTATCATTCTGGGCCACATGATCCAAGAGCTCTTCCATGTCTCTTTTCATGTAGTCCAGGGAGGTACGTCTCAAGTCATTCACTCCACCATGGACAATGACAGAGTCGTATTTGTACTTGTTGTGGAGTGACTTGAGTGCATGCGTTATGTGCCAGATCCTGGCACCCGACAGGCAGCTGACTGTAATTTTCTCCTTGCTCAGCCTGGTGAGTTGGACATCAGTGTGCCTGACTATAGAGTCACCTATGACTAAGGTGTTGGGTACATTGTCTTGCCTTAGGGGCTGTTGTTGAGTGGCACACTGGTGTTGTGAGCTATGTGTCACTTTGGTTGTGACTGGTGTTTGCGTTTCAGCTTCGGAGGTCCTTGTTGCTTGAGCAAGTTAATGTTAAGGCCCTCCGCATATGTGGGTTTAGTGTTGCTATGTGTGGGTGTTGATAGCTTGGGTTTTGAAGGGCTATGTGTTGCTTGAGGTGTAGTGCAGGTGTTAACCTTCTCCTCTTGACTGTCTAGCACAATTTTGGCTGGAGAGAGCTTTGCTTCCAGTTTGGCTATGTAAGTGCATCTCTCACAGGTTGTAGTGTTGGGCGGTAGGAGAAGAGGGCTATCTGTGTACATGAGAAAGTTGCTGCATTGCCCCAGTATGCCCAGATTCACCAGGTGGACAGGAGAAATCACTGGAAGCTGACCCTTGGACATGCCTGTTTAGGTGCTTTAGTGCCTATGATTAATTTCTCCTTATTAACAAGGAGAATTGAGTGCTTGTATCAGTTTAAGGCTTCCTAGTGCTTTCCAGCAGGTTCTAGAACAAGTGCTAGTCACAGGGGTTCAGATTTTAGTGCTACTACTGAGAAACCAGCTAGTTCTAAGGGAAAATTTGAAGAGCAGACTTTCAGGCACATGTGATAGGTTTAACCATAGCCCCACTGTGCTGTACGATGTGAAAAATGCACAAACACATGTGTTTTTAAGCCAGAAAGATAAAAGGGATAGAAATCAGCCCACAATGGCTAACAAAATTACAATTTCAGAGCTGGAAACCACTCCACTAGTGTTAGATAGGCAGTACAATGCTCACCACTCCCACTGGTAAGCAGAAGGACTTCCCTCTACCACAGCAAAATCTGGATAAAGGGAGAAAGGAGGAACAGAAGGAAAGAAAATAAGTGGGTTGGCCTTCTCAGATGTTCTCTTTGTATTAGGTAGAATGAGCTAGTGACACTAGACTGGGAGGAGTATCCCAGGTTGCATTTGCAGACAGACAAGACAGCAGACAGGGGCAGTATATGACACATGAAGGGGGAAAACACCTTTGACGGTGAGGGTGGTTGGGAATCCGAAGCCCATGAGCCCCCTAATGGATACAGTAGGACTGAGGTCCCCACCCATGGGCAGTCACTACTGCTCCTTCATGGCCCCAAAGGTGGCTATGCTGGGGGCTGGAAAGGAGGAGCGGCCTTCCTCTCTAGGTGCACCAGGCAGCCCTCAATCTAGCGCAGCTGCCCATCCAACTCTGTTCAGATGGCACTGCCACCAAAGCCTAGAACTGACTGTGGGTGACAGGCTCCTGTCAGTGCCCGCTCCTGGGGGGGTGGTCCCCTTCCCCTGAGGTGGTTCCACCTGAAGGTGGTGCAGGACCAGCTGACAAGGAAGTCCCGGGTTGGGTCCCAGATGTACTGGTGACCGGTGCCATGGCCAGATGAGGCGGGACAGGTGGATCTGCCTTCCCAAATGTGCTATTGTACATAGGTACATAGATACATAAGTACATAGGTTGGTACTATGCTATCAGCCCTAAGGCCTATACAATCCTAGCCATAACAATTCCCTGACTATTTTTTCCCCACAATATTTACTTCAATGGACCCCTGTCTAGCAGGGTGACTGACATGATCCCCGGGGTGAATTTCCTATCTCCCATCCAATTGTCAAAGTTCCTTTTGAAGAGGGCCAAAGAGGCACTCTGCTTGACATGTATGAGCAGTCTATTTCAGAGTCTGGGGAGTTTCTGGGTCAGGAACCTATCCCTCCAGCATGTTTTGTTCATTATGATGACAAGGTTTAAATCCCTGGAGCGTGTGGCTCTGAGGGCATTGGGATTTCTTTAAGTGTAGCATGTCCAGCAGCTCTGGGTTTCACATGGTCTTGTATGTTAAGTAGAGATCGCCTCTGAGTAGATGATATGTGACAGAGTATAGCTGGAGTTTTTTTTTAAACAGTCAGCATAGGGCATCTGCTTTAGGCCTGTGATTCTTTTACTGATGTATTTCTGCGGCATTTCCAGTTGTTTCAGATATCTTGAGAGGTACATACCAAACTATTCTATAATGCATCTAATGAGGGATGAGTACAGTGGGACAATGACCTCCTTTTTTCTGGATGAAAAGCCCTTTGTGATGAGGAGATGTGCCACATAGGATTGGTGTTGAGAATTTAAAGAATATGTTGGTTAGTCATGAACAACACATTTCAAGATTAGTTATAACAGCATGCATAGGTGTTCCAATTAATCCCAAAAAACAGATTTGAAACAGTTGCATAGCAAAACGAATACATGCATAAATGGAACAACAGTATGCATCGTAACAGCATGTCAGTAACATTGACGGCAATAGGCCACCAACAATGGTATTTGAACAAGGTATGTTAACATGCAACCAATCAAATATATGAACAGCAATAAAACACAAGTCCCAACATTAGGTTTGGAGAAAAATATGCCCATAGTATATGAATTATAGTATTGATCTAGCTGAGGGGTGGAGGGAGAGACAAAAGGTCCATTAACAACTGTTTATGCTTCTAATTTCCACAACAGTACTGCTCAATACTCTATGGGTCTGCCTTCACTTTACATCTGCCTATGGACCACAGCTTCTGTAGCACAAACATGCCTATTAAACTGTCAGCCTGGAATGGTATGGGGTAAACTGTGACAACTCTGGGTACATGACTAGAAGGGACTCATACATGTCAGGGTTACATATCTTGCACAGGAGGGATATCCTGAACTGCTGTTATGCGAGTGTGCTACTGGCATACTTCAACTGGTTTCCTATCTGTGTCCAGGGTTATTGGCAGCAGTGACCACTAGCTGTGACAACGTGACACATGAGAGACATATATCGGGAAGAGGGTATGTTGTATGTACCTATACTACTGTCATGTGTAGGCATGTGGTGGAAGAGTTGAACAGTTCTACACAGTTTATTAGTATACCCTTCATACAGCTACTACCATTTCCTTATCTGTAAAACCTGTGGAGAAAATATCTGTTAACACTACCTGACTGTTTTTACATTTATTCCTGATTCCTTGTGTGTAGACATACACACATCTTACTACCACTCCCTGGATTCAAATCATGTCTGGGTATGCAAAATTAACAACTAAGCTATTTTGCATCACACTGAGCGACTTGGAAACTGCTGCTTCTTGTTTCACTGGTTTCTACCTAACAGTCTCTTGATTAGACAGTCTGAACTTGTAATCCTGTGATGCATACATGACAGATAGTTATTGTACTGTGCATTACTACTTTGGAGTACTACAATTTGGAAAGCAAAGGTTAACACAAGGCAATGCTGGATGGAACACACTTTGAAACTTCACACATTACTGTTCAAGGTTCAGAGCTTAGTGTAGTATATATTTCACATTTCAGTTATATCTTGTTTTATAGCTCCACCATCTACAGTTTTTCTTAACAGCTGGTTCACAGAACAACCTCAGTTAATGTATCCTGCCACAGCAATATTTGCTGTGAAGAACCTGTACACATTCTATATGTCTACAATAACATACCAGAATTAACACAACCGTTTTTTGTAGGGATCTTTATTACACATCAATATTAGTCAGTCAAACTTTTTAATTTATTCAGTTCACACAGTGACAGTATATCTACTGGTAGTAAGCAATGTACTCTTTCTTAGCTATTTGAACAATATACTGTAGAATAGATTTGTACCAGCCTGTCGGTGCAGCCTTAGCAGTCTGTCAGCATGGGCTACTACATTACTAGCCCTCTCTGCTGCAGCTGTAGGGGGGAAAACAAGCATTATGCATACATGTCTATCACATTCTCGGGCTAGTATTTGCTATAAACTACTTGATAGTGATACTTGCTCACTACTGGAGCATTCCATGCCCATGCATCTTGCATCCACTGGGCCAAGAGCACCCTCTTTTCTCCGCTTTAGGTCAGCATAGTGGTGCCGTACTTGCTCACCAGTTCAGGGGATCCCAGTAGCACTGGTGAGATCACATGCGAGACGGTCCCAGGCCTCCACTTTGTATTGTGAGCCCTGGTACTTGCCTTGCAGCAGTCTCTCCTCATAGTTTTCTACAAGGAGTCCAGCCATGGCCCTGGACTCCTGAATGCTCCAGCACAGTGCCCAAAGTGCGCTCCTTCACCTACACCAGCCATAATACCTGCACAGATGAACTATAACAGATTCTGGCTGTATTCTTGACTGCACCATTTAAATAAGGTGATATTCCTGCCCTTTGCTATCATTGGACCATTTTGAACATGTTAATCTCTGCTAAGCAGTGTGCAAATCCGATAAGCTGAGTTGAACAGTGCTTAAAGAGGTAATTGCTGAGCACTGCTTAACAGTGAGCAAATCCACTTAGCTGAGCTACCTGCTGCTTAGCATTTACATCTAAGTGATGCTTAAACATGGTAAGCATAGCTAAGCATTGCTAACCATAGCTCACTTCTCAATTTTAGAAAATATCAGAATAATGACTTCATTTACTCAGTGTATATGATTTACTTTACATGACATCCCTATATGTGCTTTCATTACATTAGCAAGGGTGTGACTATACTGTATGGGACACTTGTGTATACATGGGTGGTTTCACATGTTATATGTACTCACACTTCCATTTTACACCAGCTACACTACCCTAGTTGACAAAATCCAGTTACTACATAACAAGTTGAAAATAATAATTTTAACACTGCTTTCCCATATAAAAATAACTTGTCTGTCTTGGCACTTGAACCATGAACACCTGCATGTAAAGCCAGGACTCTAACCACCACACTATCTCAGTTTGGGAAATCCAGCTGTATGTTTTTATTTATCACCTATGGGATGTTTAACCAATGCTAAGTGGAGGGCCATAATGTGCACACTCAGTCAGCTACGCTTAAACATTAGTATGGAAACAAATTATTATATTATTTCTGGCCTTCCACAGCTTTCTTGCTCTAGGAGGTTGAAAGGTATGTGAGGCAGGCATCTGGGCATTCTGCATAAACCTGTTGAGTTGACAGATATGGTCATACAGCACTTTCAGATGGCTGTATGTTTTTATTTTTTATTTTTATTTTCAGTTTGATTACCGGGGAAGTCCACTGGGCCTAAAAGTGCCCATTTTCAATGGAGGCCCGGGGAGAAAAGCTCCGTAAGCAATACAAATACAATGAAGGTTACATTATGTTAAAGTAAAATACAAGAATAGAATTCATACATTCAGAAATGCAGATGCATAAGATGTAATTCAAACAACACAGCTAATAGATAATAGAGAACACCCATTACTGGAATATCAATTCAAAACAATATGATACAAATATCTGTAAGAATAGGAACATTTTTTTTTTTTTACATTGCTGGTATTGATATATAGAGTATTTACAGTTTGTAGTGTTAAGGAAGAAATTCATTAGTCAGATAAAGACTGCTGAGTCTATTTTAGGAGAGTAAAAGTAAACACAAGCAATGTAGAATAGTCAATGGGAGCATTCAGTAGAATTTATGTAGGGTGGAAGCAGGAGCATTTCCATTTGGATGATAGGTATAGGAATAGTTGGGTCTTGAATGATTCTATGTTGGGTATATTCCTGAGAGAAGGGGGAAGAGAGTTCCATTTCTTACCTAGTGAGAAGGAGAGAAGTAGTTGGCCAGTGGGACGTTTTGGTTTGTAGATGGAGACGAAGTTTTGGTGTTCGGATCTCAGAGATCTATTTGGGATGTATGGAGGAAGGACTTTTGTTATGGCTGGGCATTTTTCAGGGTAGAATATTAATTTGTGAGCTGTGGTTAGTTGGAGATAGTCTAGGTGATTAGATAGTTCTAGCCAGTTTAGAGATTGTAGGGAAAGGCAGTGGTGAGTTGAGGTTTTGGAATTAGTGGCAAATTTAGAGACCTTATTACAGCAAGTTTCAAGTTTAGAGATGATAGAAGAAGACAGATTAGTTAAGAGAGGGGCATCATAGAGTAGTGTAGGTAGAAGGTAGGTAGTTGCCAGGGTATGTCTAGAGGAGTTGGTAAGAAAGCGGTTGTTCCGGTAGAGCATACCTAACTTTTGGTGGGTTTTCTTTATGTTTTGTTGTATGTGGATGTCAAATTTCAGGTTTTCGTCTATAGTAATGCCAAGACATTTTGCGGAGGGGACAACTTCAATAGCAGTGTTGGTTTGGCATAGGACTAGGAAAGCATTTTTGTCAAAGGAGAAAGCCCTAGTAGGAGGAAAGAGTAGTATTTTAGATTTGTTAGAGTTGAGGGAGAGATGGTTTTGTTGCATCCAGTTCTCTATAATGAAAAATGCGATTTGGGTTTTGGTTAGTAGTTCAGATAGGTTAGAGGTGGCACAGACTAAGGTAGAGTCATCAGCGTATTGGATGACTATTGTATTGGGGATGGCAGTGTGGAGGTTATTAATAAAGATGTTGAAAAGTAAGGGTCCTAGGATGGATCCCTGGGGAACACCAGTTGGTGTTGGCAAGAAGGAGGAGGTAGAGTTCTTCCATCTGATGGCTTGGGATCTGTCAGATAGGTAACTGGAGAACCAGGCTAGAGAAGTGGGGGAGAGATTGAGGTTGACGAGATAAGAGAAAAGGTGTTTATGGGAGATGGTGTCGAAAGCTTTAGATAGATCTAGCAGTAGTGTGGATACTAGTAGTCCGGAATCTCGAGCTTGATTGATTGTTTCTAGGAAGGATATTAAGGCAGTTATAGTGCTGTGGCCAGAGCGATAGCCATGTTGGGTGGGTGTTAGGAGGTGATTCTGGATTAGGAAAGGCATAAGTTGGTGGTGAACACATTTTTCCAATATTTTAGATATAGGGGATAGAAGGGCGATTGGACGGAAATTGGAAATGTTGGTGTTTTTGCCACCTTTCTGAAGAGGTAGGATGTAGGCTGAGTGCCAGAGTTTGGGTACATAAGACTCTTTTAAGGATCTGTTAATGAGGATACTGATAGGGAGAACTATGCCTTCTGCAGCACATTTAAGGAAGGAGGAGGGTATATTGTCAGGGGCATTGGAGCAAGGCTTTAGTTTAGATAAGAGCCTTTTTATAAAAATGGTTGAAACTGGTTTGATCTGGAAGTTAAGAGGGCAGTTGTTAGTGTTGTTGGGTAAAGTGGAGGGAGAGTTGGGAGAATTGTTTTTAGCGAAAGCTTTTGTGAGCTTAGCTATGGATTCAGTAAAGAAAGTGTTGAAGTGAGAGTTCAGCTCCAAGTCAGTTAAACTAGGGTCAGGGCAGGGGTTATTCCTGGACCCTGGATGCAGAAGGGAACTGACTGATTTCCAGAATTGTTTTGGTTTTTTCATATTGTTGGTTTGTAGTTTATTATAAAAGTTTTTTTTGTCTGAAGAGATTGATTTCTTTACTTGGTTGCGGAGTTGGGTATACTGAAGTAAGGTAGAAGACGTTTTATTTTTCTGGTAAAGCTTCCAGGATTTGTCCCTGAGGTGCATGCTTTGTTTTGCATTTCTGTTTCAGTCTTCATACCCTGCAGGAAGACCTTGCTACTGCAAACCTTTTATTCTGTCTGCTTTCAAATTTGTCAGTACAATAATTAATATGTCCCTATTTTTGTGTCTTTGCCCCCCATTATTTATGGCTTACATACAACATTTCTGTTTCAGTCTTCATACTCTGCAGGAAGACCTTGCTACTGCAAACCTTTTATTCTGTCTGCTTTCAAATTTGTCAGTACAATACTTAATATGTCCCTATTTTTGTGGCTTTGCCCCCCATTATTTATGGCTTTCTAATGCTTTACTGCTCTAGGAGGGTGAGAAGTATGTGAGGCAGTGTCTGGGTATTCTGCAGACACCTATACTATACTACAATGGCTATGGCCGTATGGTGCATTCACATGGCAAACATTTCTATTTCAATCTTCATACCCTGCAGGATGTCCATGCTACTGCAAACCTGTTATTCTATCAGTTTTCAAGTTTGACAGTGCAATATTTAGGATGTTTTCCTATTTTTTGTGGCTTTGTTCCCCCCATTATTTATGGCTTTGTACTGCTTTATTGCTCCCGGAGGGTGAAACATATGTGAGGTGGGCACCTGGGCATTCTGCAGACACCTGTATAGTTAACGGCTATGGCCGTATGGCAATTAACAATGCAGGGGGTGTGTGACAGAACCTGTCGCACACCCTCTGCATTTCCTTACAGATCTACAAGCTGTTTCAGTGTCTGTGGACACTGACATAGCCATTTTATTAGCTGTCAGTGTCCACAGACACCTTTGCAATGCAGGGGGCATGTGACAGAATTTGTCACACATCCCCTGCATTTCCTTACAGATCTACAAGCTGTTTCAGTGTCTGTGGACACTGACATAGCTATTTTATTAGCTGTCAGTGTCCACGGACACTAACAGCACTTGCAAAGTGCCATATGGCACTTTTACAATGCAGGGGGTGTGTGACAGAACCTGTCACACACACCCTGATTTCCTTACAGCTCTACAAGCTGTTTCAGTGTCCGTGGACACTAACATAGCTATTTTATTAGCTGTCAGTATCTATGGACACTGACAGCACTTGCAAAGTGCCATATGTCACGTTTGCAATGCAGGAGGTGTGTGACAGAACCTGTCTCACACCCCCTGCATTTCCTTACAGACCTATAAGCTGTTTCAGTGTCTGCAGCCACTGACATAGCTATTTTATTAGCTGTCATTGTCCATGGGACACCTTTGCAATGCAAGGGGTGTGTGACAGAACTTGTCATACACCCCCTGCATAGTTTCTTGCTCCCCTACCTATTTCAGTGTCCATAGATACTGAAATAATCATTTTAATTTCATTTCAGTGTCCACAGACACTGAAATACTTTTGAAAGTGCTGTACGGTGCTTTCTGAGTGCAGGGGATGTGTTCATAGTCTATGCACTACTTAAACACCCCCCCCCCGCACTCATTCATGGTTTGAGTCCGTTTAGACTTAACAGCAGCTCACCTTTATGAATATGCAAGGCAAGCTGCTGTGGCTACATGGACACTAACCACTCCATGCAGGAATAGCACTATTCCTGCGTGGAATTTATTGAATCCCGGGGCAAGACTTTGTGTGAATTTTGTCATCAGTATAGATTTATTATTATTAATGAAGACCCTTTTGAAGTTATAACAAAATACCCCAGAACTGTTGATGCAAGAAAGCATTTTAAATGTCTTCCCATTGGTATTTTATATCTTGCACCATTTACACATATAGTGCCTTTTATGAAGTTAAGACTGGAAGGTTTAACCAATTCATTTATAAGCATGTGTTCATTATTATAAGATGACAAACCGAAATTGCCATATAAAGACATACAGCAGTATTAATAAATGTATTAGCACTGGTGAGCCACTAAGCAATATGATTGTGATTTTTTTAAATTGCCTGTGTTTCACAGAGCTAGACATGTACTTAAAGAAAATGTTATTGCACCAATATACAATGACATTTAGTTTAAAAGATTACCTAGTCATGGTATCTCCATTCCATGAAAGAGGGACAGTTAAAAAAAAAAAACTCCATATCACTGTATGTAGCACTTTTCTGTGCTACTGCATTTCTGAATATCATAAATAATGTTTTATATAATAATTTTAGAAATTTTAAGCTTTTTGTTTTAGATTGTGTGGAACTGCATATTATGGGTGGTGATTTTTAAGAGTATTCTGGAAAAAATGGATATGGAATGACAGCTCAAGTTAAAGAACACCAGATTTCACAGATTAAAGGATTGTACTTACCTTAAAAGTATTTTAAGAATGAAAGTACAGACTAGAAAGTGACTGGTGGAATTTACATAAAGTGATTTTGGTTGCATGTAAATTTGTGTTGTCATTGTGGATAATTGTCATTTGATGAAGACTTGCATTAAGTGGTAAATATTAAAAAAAATATTAAAAGTGCCCTTCAGGCTGTTATCATAACAGTTGGGTTTATTTTACCTTTTCAGGTGCAAACTGTATAAGCTTCTATCTGTTTTTGTTCAGCTCAGTGAAGCTTGACTCCATGATTGATGTTTTCACTAGGAAATCAGAGCCTGAGCAGTTTTTTACCTGTGCACCAAAAGTAATTCCTTTCTTTTAGGATAATTTTTCTCTTTAATGTTTATGCAATGAGTTGGTATATCTAAATTCTCATGGTGCAGATGGTTTGGTTCACAAATGCAGAGAGTTGGGGGGGGGGGGGTTAGTCTCTGCATAAGCACTTACATTTTATGTTTTTGCCAGGCTGAATTCCCAACTCACTTAGCTCAGCGAGTTGGTTATTTATCAAGTTTGCAGTGGAAGCCCAATTTTTACTTGCGCATTCAGTAGTGATCACACTCCCATTGCTGACACAGTAATGAACTCCACCCTCTATGTACCATACTAATTTTTGAGGCCGCTTTTTTTTCAATTATTTCTACTAGTCCTTGAAGCATTTTTTTTCATATTGGTAAAAATTTGGCCTTCACTGTCAACATTCCAAGTTTGAATGGTGCAAAGGTACACAGTGACCAGCTAGTTGTAGTGGAACTGAGCTATAATTGTTTGTATAATTTCCTCAGTGGAAGATGGAGGGTTGTTTGGATCTATCTCATTATCATGCAAGCAAATAACAGGTGTAATTACTTATTTTCATTTCTTGAAGTTCGCTGGCTGCAGTAGTGGACTGATCTAGAAGGACCCATTTCATTCACAAGCTCTGGAATACATTGAACAAGTGAAACATTATAAACAGTACAATAAGTATATAAACAGGTTTACAAGACATATTAGTCTGATGTATAAGGTCAAAAAGACATATTAATCTGTTGTATAATTAAATGGATGAATTAATACACAGTTATGGATTTAAAGACAAGTAATGCAGGTGCAATGAGAGTTATTAAGTTTTACAGCAGATATGAAAAAATACAGCCAAAATGAAGAACAATTAAATAAGCAGATATTTTACTGAGTCTAAGGCCTTCTGAGAAAATATGGGTATATTTGTCAACTAAGACTATGGTCTGTGAACTTTGGGGTAAAATGGATTAAGTAAGCTGGGTAAACAAAATAAAAAGGAGAATGACTGTGGCTCAATCCTTTATATACCCTATCACAGGCAACTGTTGAGAGCATTTCAACCAGATTTCAACATGAAAGGAACAAAAACAATGTAACTATAAAAGTGACTCCTTATCAAACATCCAGTTTGTGTGAAGCCCTAACAACCAGAGGTCAGCAAAAAGAGAAAAAATACAAGAGAAGTGGCACTTTTTTCATATATCCATCATAAGCAATTGTAATACTCTCTCTTGTAATATCCATAACTTGGGTCTGAGCCATCACTGACTATTGCTAGAAGTAGTAATGATTTCTGAAATGTTGTGGCTGCTCAGCTATTCTGTAGTAGCTTTGCCGACCTGGATATCCCATGACAGATTTGTGTGCTCTACGACATATTATATGTGCTAGTGTCTACCAGATCAGTAGCAATTCCCTGTGAACAGACACTGACCTGCATAACAGAAAAAGACTTGCAACTGTAGGCCAAAAGGCTATATAGTACAGTACTAAAATCAGTTTATGCCATGACATGTGTCCTGGCGATCTGGGTCTTTAGATGTAACCAGTCCAAATGCAGTGACCCAGAAGATAAAAAAACAATAAAGCAGTAGTGGAATTCATTCCATAAATGTTACTAAGAAAAAACAAGCAAAAATCCCAAACACTAATCAATTGAAGTCACTCAGTACATTCAGCCAAATGACTGTGACTGTTAGGACACCATAGCAAGAGCTTTACTTCCCAAAAATATATGAAAGTCCTTCATAGTCCTTATCAAATACTTACCAGACAGGTTTGCCTCTGAATAACAGTCTGAACTGAAAACACATAGCATAATGCAGTAATATTGCTGGTTTCCCTAATGTATGTCAGTAAAGCTTTCTTAATAAAGTTATAATGCTGCGATAATGAGCATACCCTGCACATTTCTCTGATGATATGCTGGCCTCACTCTTGTAAAGTTCATCTATTTTTATTTGAAACATCTGTGATGCAGTAACAAGATTGCTGTACCTGCCAAGGCCCTTATAAATTGGACAAATGTCTCAGTCACTAGTGAGCCTGACAGCTGATGCTCACAACCAGCTCTGCTTGTCTTCCTGGTCCACCCTCAGGCTGATCCTGGCCTGCCAACACTCGCAGATTTCTCCTGCTGTCACATGGCAGCCCCCTATCAGGGCAATTACTAGAACAAATCAATCTTCTCCTGACACTTCATTTACACTGAATTAATTTGGAATTAGAAGCCATCAATGCGATTGGCAGCCACTGTTAACTTGCTGCATTGCCTGGATATCTTTTGGGATACAGAATGAGACTGAAAGGATAAAGTCATTTCAAATAAAGCAAAGTCTCTAAATGTGCATAATTATGCAAACAAGTTCATTTTATTAGTAATTTTGAGACAGAGTTTTGAATAAGTTACATGTAATGAAGAGGAATGATATTTTAGTACAATGTTGTTCAGATTACTACTTTTTTCTTTTCTTTTTTTTTTCTTTTACTGACCTATACTAATGTTAATGTTTTAGGACAACTCAGCAGTCCTAGAGTGAGCAACAAAGTATACAAAGCCTTTTTTTCTGCCATGTCATCAAGATCAAAATTTTAAAAAGTCTCACTGATCTAGATTTTTATCTCCTCATGATAAGGGAAACCCAGCAGCTTGTGTTTCTTAATGGTGTCTATATTGAGTTATTGCAGCACAAAGTACATCTAGAAAATTCTGTTACTATAATTAGGGCTGCAAAGTCATGTTCCTACAGTTTCCTTGGTTTCATTTGTATCTTTAAAGCACTGTGTGAAAACTACACTGATGACTATTATCAGTGCATTTGCTGTGTAAACAGGTGGTTTCCATTTGTAGTGCATTTAACTGTCTCTGTTGAGGTGTCACAGTTGGCTTTAGGGAAGTGACAAGCTGCACATACTCAGATTACACAATAGTTACAACTTTATCTTAAAAATACAAGTGGGCTAAACAGATATATAAAGAAAAATGATTATGACTTGAAAAAAGCTGAAACTTTCATTAGATTAACCTATTTGCATGAAATTGATCTCCAACATAATAGTTGACAAGAACTTATATCATCTTAATCATATCTCTATGAGAGGCCCTTACACTAGGCAATCAGTCTGCTAGCTATTATATGCTTTGGTAGTACCCAGAGAGTGACCAAAGGGGAGAATCAAACCCTTTTCCTTGTGGTTGTAAAGTAAGCACCTCAACCATCATACTAATTTTATCAGCAAGCTAGTACCTATTTCCATTTTACTTGGCTTCCCTAGTTTGCAGTATGTTATACAATTCATCAGTTTACTATCTGCATACCTCTCATAGGTTCATAGATTAGTACTAAGCTAACTGCCCTTGCGAGCCATTTTAAGCCTAGCCAATTATCCCTTATGAGACTCAAATGCTGCACCTTGTGCTTGTAAGGCAAACACCTTAACCATTAGGCCACCCTCTCAACCCCCGTCTCAACCTCTTAGTGCAAGATATCTAAACAAAGCCTGACATAATAGGGGGACAAAGGCCAAAAAATAGGGAGAGATTTTAAGAAAATGGTGTTGTAAATTTAAAACATAGCTAGAGTAACAGGGTTTGTGTTAATACACATTTTCTGAAGGATATGAAGTCTGAAACTCAAATATATGTCATTATTTAGTGACTTCAGTCCTCAGATCATCCCTCTAATTTGCTGAAAACCACACATTTTATTAATAAGAGACCAAAAATAAGAGGCAAAAATCTGGACATTCTGCGAAAATCTCAGCAGTTGAGAGGTATGACTATCTGTTTATAATTACATCCCCTAACTGTGTGTCTTTTTCCTATTCCAACTAATTACCCTCATTCTTCGCATGTGTACCTAGGTTAGAGAGTAACTCTGCCAACAACTTTGGCATAGGCCCTGGAGCAGTGCACTGTCATTGTGCCAGACTTACTGTGATGTTGTTTGTGTTTCTGGTCTAGCTACAATAATGCCAGTATATTTTCAAGATGCCTGCATCTATGGCCATAGAATATTGTCATTGCTCCATCTTGGTATGCTTGATAGAGTTCTCTGCCCTTTAGAGGTTAGAAGCCTGTGAACTCTGTTGATTCCTAGGCAATGAGAGGTATTTTTGAGGTGTTTGATCTTTTCCTTGTCATCAAGTTCTCCAGTACCTTAGTTTAGGAACCAATTCTTCAGTTCAAATCAATAATTTAAGCACTGTAGCAAAATACCTAGAATGCGCTAGTTGTTACATTCTTGCAACCCTCAGCATGATATTTAGAAGTGTCATAGTCAATCATGGTTCCCCCAATATGATAACTACACCAAATTCTGGTAATTGCTTCCAGCACTGTGGATTTCTTTTTCAAGCCTGCATGGTATTGTATCCTTTGGCTTGTCATTTAAATTTCTAAATTTTCAAACATTTTTTCCATTTGCCCATATGCCATTTCACTACCCATAATCATTATCTGGCATCTGACTGTAAATTATTGACTTCTGCGTAATCATCCTTAAGCCTAGCCTTTCTCTGGGTTATCTTCCATGTATTTCAGATGTATATGTTGATAAGAACCATTTATCAGACTACTTTATTTGTTTATTTAAGTTTTGCTAATCATATGTGCTTAACTTCAGAGAACCGCTTTGTTGGGAATTACTTCCTAAACAGGAAGCTCCAGACTGTAACGGCTTTTATTACCTGATGACATTGGTTTTGTTAACACATCCATATGCTGAAGGACATAACTCGGTACTGAGATCAGCTATTTATCACTGGCTCATGGGGGGGAGGGGTAGAGTTGATAGAGTCACATGACAGGAGCTCCACCTGGAAGATGGCTGGGTGTTGCAGCTTCTAAGGGCAGAGACTCAAGATGTTGTAGGCTTGTCAAGGACTGTGCCTGCACTTTGGGCATGAATCAAAGAGTGTTGAAGCACATACTTGTACTGGGCTTGGAACAGCATCATTGCAGCATGCTTTCTATCCAGTATGGGAAATGGGACTTTATTTAAAAAAACCTTATCAGTAACCCCACAAGACGATGACTATAAATTCTTTGCTCTTGTCTCCCCCATCAGCAGCCTATGGATAACAATGAAAGGAAGGGCAGTATATGGACCTATAAGGGAAGGAAGGTTTATTGTTGTGGAGAGATGAGGACCAAGAAGGAAAATAAAAAACACCCACTGAGCACTTTCTCTAGTAAGTTGTTTGTGAGATGTGTTTATTGTCTTTTCTGCAGCTCCTGCTTATATGACAAGTCACTTTTGCTGCACAGATTTATTTTTATTTTAAGTATAACTTTCAGTGACAACCTGCTTGAAGCAGTAGAAGATATATGCGAGGTTTTCCCAACCAGGTCTGCCACATACATACTTGCATTGTCCATGGCTCCTCGTTTAATCTATAGACATTAGCTGTCTTGTTTCTACACTCTGGCAGAGATTAATAAAAGTTCAGCCCCAAGGCCAATGTATTTCTCTGCAATATGTCCCTATAGCACAATTGCATGTTCCAAGCAGACAAGACCACATAAATGAAAGAAAATGTTGTGGGATTGACCTCTCTGATACAGTGGCACACAAGCTAGTATGGACAGTTCACCAGTAAGCAATACTTTTGCATTAAAATGTGATTCCTAGTGCTAGCTGGCTATTTAGCTAATATGCAAGTGGCCACAGAGGCCTCTTATGCATATGTAGCCACAGATAACAAGGTGGGTTATGCACATGTAACCACAGGGAACTAGGTTGGGTTATGCACATGTAGCCATAGGTAACAAGGTGGGTTATGCACATGTAGCCACAGGGAACAAGGTGGGGTTATGCACCTGCAGCCACAGGTAACAAGGTGGGTTATGTACATGAAGCCACGGGTAACAAGGTGGGGTTATGCATATATAGCTACAGATAACAAAGTAGGGTCATGCACATGTAGCCACAGAGGTAAGAAGGTAGGGAGCCTGAGTCTCCTCTCCAGCCTAGTACAGCAGTACCCAAGCTAATGTATGCATGCAGTCCTATTCATACTCTACATACATAGCATATATCCAATGAATAACTGCCCCTACACCTGACATATATCTGTTTTGTTATTCTGGGTCTCACTACCACTGACAAAGGGAGTGAATTCATGTGTCACATGTTAATCAGCCTCTAAGTAGTTACATATGGCAGATTACTTCTACAACCTTGTATCAGTTATCTCACATCTATGAATCTCAATATGTTATCATCTTATCAATGCCTGCTATGACCATCAGCAGTTAAGCAATATAACACAAAGGATTAATGCAGCTAACATACTTCATCCCATAGTTTAGTGTTTAATTCCAGTTGCCATTTGTCTAGAACATGACTCGGCCCAAGTAAGTTAGCATACAGTGATATTAAATTATCTTTGATAAGAACCATTTGTACCTAGTGGGTTTGTGATAGGTACAAGCTACTCAAGAAATGGTCCCATTCTGGTTATGTTGCAAGAAAGGCTTCAAAGAAATCTGCTGTGCAATTTTTAATTCTATTGGCTTTGTATTTCCCCTAGATTCTCTTTACTGATGTTAGTGCAAACCTAAAGAGTAATCCTGTTACCTGTATTCTTAAGAAGGATCATGTTAACTGCATTTTAAAACCTTTAATGCTTCTTTAAGGTGGCTAAATATATAATTTATTAGTTTTGAAAGGAGCCAGACCATGTCATTTTACACAAATATGCAATTCTTCTTAGTCTGCTCACGTCTCCTTTGGCCATTTCTTCTTGTTTTTCCCTTCTTTGCTGCTGAAATCATATACCCTAATCCATCAATACTATATGGGATAAGCCTAAATCTCCTGTTTCTAATATTTTTGCAGGAGATCTGCTAGGGGCTGCTGCCCTTACTGTTAATTAATATATGCTTGCCCTTTTAATGATTTTGTAAATTTACCCCACAGTTTAGCTGAAAACTGATTTGCTTTGTGTGATCTCATGTAACACATTCCAACTACAATTAAGTCTGCAGATTGTGCTGTTTGTTATGAGCCTAGGCCAGAATACTAACTTTTTTTCTAAAAAGGACTGTACTTAGTGATAGGCAATCTTATTAATAGTATCTTTTTTATTACTTTTGCACAGTGTGCCTCAAATCTCAGGTGTCTGCCTAAAGTCCTCTTCTGTTTTTAAATGACATTCTTTTGAAATAAGACAAATAAATCCATACATTGAAGAGTACCTAAGTGAAAATGCGAATGATGTGCTTAAATATTTTATAGGCATTAACTAATAAAAATAAAATGACATGCTTAAATATTTTATAGGTATTAACTAAAAAAAAAACATTATACCTGAACTAATGGATAGTTTTCATATATTTGTGTTTGTGTGCATGTGTATGTGTGTATCTATATCTACCTATCTATATAAAATATGTAGGCATATATACAAATATATATATATATATATATATATATATATATATATATATATACATGGGGATCGGTACTGATCCCCAAAGGAACTTTTCACCGAAGCACAAACAGCTAGGCATACTTTCGCGAAAGTGCTTTTTACTGAAAAAAGCACTTTCACGGAAGTATGCCTGCAGCTAGAGGGAGTCGTAGGGGAATGACTGTTGCCGAGATCATACTACGGTGCAGATAAGAGAATATTCCCTTTTCCTCACTGTAGTGCGATCTCAGAGAGAGAATATTAAAGTAGGGGTGGGGGTGAAGAGGGGCTTGCCCCCCTGCATAAAAGTAGATTTTTTTTTTTGTAACGCACTTTAATGAAAGCACTTTTTTGTTGAAAGCTCTTTCGTTAAAGTGTGTTCGGTGATTGTGGATTCGGACTATTGAACTTTTGTTCAATAGTCCTAGATCTATATATATATATATATATATAAATATATATATATATATACATATATATATGTAAAATCAAAACTTTTGTAGACTTTGGTGGAAAGAACTCACTGCCAAGAGACTCTGCAGCCTTAAGATCATTTATTGGTTTAAAAAAAGAGTTTTGAGTGTTTTCATTCAGTATAGATAGTAGGTGAACTTCATCAGAATACTGTTTTGGTTTTATTGTTACATTGATTTAAATAATGCAATGTCCCACATGAATACATTGTAGTGGGTGATTTACTTTAGCAGTTTAGGAACGCACTTGATATTGAGATTCTCATTTAGTCCAGGAGGTGTGTCCGCCTTAAGCGGTATCTGCAATTTTAACTCTCTTACTTCTAGCAGGTTGTTCGTGTTGTTAATGGGATCAGAGACACTTTCCAGGGCTAGAAATGTAAAAGAATTGCATTGGCCATTTGTATGTAGGTGTCTGTCTAAGGCATTCTTGTTGTCAAGGGTATGGATTGCTTGCCAGTGTTCCTTGAGCAATGTCCTGAGCATTCACGTGGTTTTACCTATGTAATATGCCTCACATTGGGTGCATATTATGCAGGTAATATGCACCTAATATGCCTCACATTGGGTGCATATGGTGAGGTATACTGCATTGGGAAATTCACAGTTGAATTCTTTTTTAATATGGATGATGAAATTGATTTTTTGGAAGTGCAGTTTGTTGGTGGGGAGAACTGAATCACACCAGTGGCAGTCCCCTCATTGGTGCATCCCTGTAGGGTGTGCTGGGACTAGGGTTTTTAAATCTTGCCTCTGATTTGAATGCAGACTTCAGAGACTTGGTCGTTTTGTAACTAAACGTTGATATAGTGTCCAGGATGGCTATGAGTCATGGGTCTTCAGAGGAAAGGGACCAGTTTTTAGTAATGATATCTCTGATACTGTGGCTGTTCAGGAAAAACGGGACAGAGAATCACAGTGATTGGTCTGTTGAATCCTTTGGTTTAGGGGGAGAATCCATGCTGGAGAATGGGGGTAATTGGTGCCTCTGCAAGCTACTACAGCCCCTGTTTGTTCTTCCAGGATATGGGTAGGGTAGTACCTGTCCTGAAAAAGCTGTTTCAGGTGGTGGCATTTTTTTAGGAAAGTTTCATCCTCACTGATAATGCAACTTAGCCTAATACACTGCCCCTTCACTAAGTTTCTTTTTATGAAGTGGGGGTATTGGCTGTTATAGTCAAGGTAATGGTTATGAAGGTTTTTTTTTTTTTTTTTTGGTGGAGATTAAATTGGAAAGTGTGGGCTTAATTGTCCAGGGAGAGGTCAAAGTCAAGAAAATGGACCTGAGTGCCTTGTCCTGAGGTGGTGAACTTTAAGAGTTATGTGGTCCTCTCTAGCTAGTGTAGGAAATTATCATGTCCTAGGTCTGGACTGGGTCTGGACCAGCCCAGATCATAAAAATATCATCAGTATATCACCTGTAGAGGTGAATGTTTTGGAATCCTGGTAGGAGGGTGATGGTCTATTCTTCCCAGGCACTTAGTACCAGATTCGCATAGGTAGGAGCCATTTTGGCTTCCATGGCTATGCCTTGGGTTTGCTGGAAAACTTCTTCATTGAATGAGAAGAAGTTGTTGTTGAGAACTAGTGAAACTAGTTCTGAGATGGTTTTGATTCTGGTCTTGCCTAACTTGGTGTGCCTTATCAAGTAGTTGCTGACCAGTGTGGTTCCCTCACAGTGGGGGTTGCTGGTGTAAAGGGCAAGAACATCGACTGTAACTGTGTGGTTGTAGGGCTCCAGTTGTAGGGAATGCTCATTTAGCAATAGCCATGAGTCCTGCAGGTAGAACTGGGACTTCTGCACAATGGGGTTCAGAATGGAATCTAAATACTCTTATATGAATTCTGTTATAGTCCGTTTGGATGGCATGATGTGTCTAAATGGGGGATCCTGATGGTTTTTATGAATTTTAGGGATCCCAAACAATTTGCTCAGCTGAGGGTTGTCTACATCCATGAATTGGAGCTCCTGTGGGAAGATGTGCCTGGCCTGCAGGAGTCAAAGGAGAGTGAAATCAATTAGTTTAAACTGTTCAGCTATGTGGTCAAGTGTGACCTTTTGGTAGCACTGGTCTTCCAGTAGCTCTTTATTTATTTTCCTGATATAGCCCTCTTGTTTCAGAAGGAATATCCCTGTGCTCTTGTCTGCCTTCATAATTTTAAGCTGGGGGTTGTGGCAGATGGCCTGAAGGGTAGTACATTCATCTTCAGTAAGGTTGAACCATTTTTTGCTGGGTTTCTTGCCTAGTAGGTCTCTGATATATATATATATATATATATATATATATATATATATATATATATATATATATTATACCCAACACAGCACTGTAGGTGCACGGACTGTCAAGGGAGTAAATGGAATTCAGCATATACCACAATTTCACCAAAATTCAGCACTTCAGAAGAAAAAAATGCTTAATTAGCAATTTTAATATCTAGCTATCTATTATATGTGTGTATATATATATATATATATATATATATATATATATATATATATATATATATATATATATATATATATATATATATATATATATATCAAGCACATATTCCCATTTCTTTATCCCCTAATTTGTTCGTTCTATGTAGAAAACACAACAGGTTCAAGGTTATAGAGTAATAACATTTAATTAAGATTAAAAGCTTTTTTTCATAGCAGTATACAGGGCATATTTTTGTGAACAGATAATGATCACAGAGTTTACAGACTGTATAACACCAATCCATTGATATGAATCCATTCTTTAAATGTGAATTAAAATGGTATTAAAGATGCCTTACGTGATAATAAATGTGCATGCCATCTGATAATATCAAGCCGTGATGACTGATTTCTTTCAACTAGGGGATGTCCTGAAAGGATATATGGATCCATTCCATTTGGTGGAGAAGTTAAGAGAAGCTATGGTAATCCACACATTAGGATGTGGCAGAAGAAAAACAAGGGAAAACAGCTGGAACTTCAGATGAATTATCTCAAATAAGGGATTTTCATTAATGAGAAAATCAGTGCCACTCATTTTAACTTTAAAAAGAACATGAGCTGTAAAAGGCAACATGATATGTATTTAAGTCATGCTGAAACACGTTTTAATTAATGAAATATGATTAACTGTCCGACTGCATGAAAGTTTCTGTAAGAAAACCTGCAGTCAAATGGCAAGTCCTTTGCCAGGAATCTCAAAGTTATTAAAGATTAAACTGCATAAGAGGATTCATTGAACTAGACTTCTGTTGCAATATCAGATTTAGTTTACTAGCAGCATCAGAACTGTTATACTCAATATTTTTACCAGCATACAAATGGCTAACATCTTTATATTGCAAGGAACATAAGTTAATGAGAGGTGTATATTGTTCCTATCTTGATCAGCAGATTTTTAAGAAATGGCTGAAGTGAGACCTCTAAAATTTAAGAAAAGTTCCTACATTTAGTAAGAATGCACAAAACTGTACTGTACCTGTGAAATCTGACAAGTAAGATTTCTTTAGCTGTTCACACAAATAAGTTGACAGTAATTGAAGCAACATGTAAAGGTAGCTGCTTTATAATAATAATAATAATTATTATTATTATTATTAGTATTTATTATTATTATTATTATTATCACTGTTGTTTTGGCAAATTGACAACTTTATTGCTTAGCTGCAGGAAAAGGTTTGAATGAATGAGATGAAAAGAAAATTGTAATAATTGTCATCATGAAAGAATCTGGCATTTGTAGTATTTCAAACAGGGTTTGTAAGAAACCAGAAAATTGCGAAAATATGTTTTTAAAACTCTACAATGACAAGCTGAATTCCATGAAAGATATCTGATATTGTAACTTTTTAGCGAAAGGAGATGGCTGATATACAGAAGTTATTAACTCTGCCACTGAAATATGCTAGATGAACTTTTTTTAACTCCAAGATGCCATGCAAATGTATACATAAATCAGAATAAAATAAATGCATAAAGAATCACATTCACATTTAATTTCTCCTGTGATGCTAAGGGATTCAGATGCAAGAAATTGTAAAACTAATTGCAAAACTGAGTATAATATGTGAGTCAGTTAGATGTGACACAAATGATATTTTTATGCTCCTACACCAAAGGGATGGTCACCTAGGAAAAAAAAAATACTTTTAGTGGTCAGGGCTTAATTTTAAAATGACAGACATAAGGACTGACTCATTCATTAAAAAATATTTAGTCAAGTTGTTATTTATGCATTTCATCTTTGCATCCTGGAAAAAGATACAAATTGGTATCAGTGGTTGTAATAACATTAGTGGATTCACAAAGCAGGAAGATAATGTTAACATTCTACTAATTAGGAACATAACTACCCTGAATGTTCTATATTGTGTCTTTACATGGAAATTAAACATGCTGAACTGGACTGTTGCCAAACAGCTGACATGGTGTGTACAGTAAGTTTGTATGATACAAGATAGCATTTCCAGATGGCACACAACTGACATTTTTCAGGTATTTGCTCAAAGAGTAATATGATGTGTTCTTCAGAATCAGTTAATGATTACACAAAGAAACAAGTATTGTTACCCAAAATAAAACACATAAAGCTTTATTTGTGATAGTCTTAAATGATGGGTATATTTATACTAGGTTATTATTATGGACTTTATTCACTGCACACTGGCTATTGAAGATGGGCAAACACTGGGAGGACATTATAGATTTTGCCAGGAAGTTGTCTAAATTCTGGGTCACAGTCTACTTGTATTGTATCCAGAGAAATCTAGTACAGTTAGAGAAAATAGCTATCCTTATTATTTTTTCTTGGGATTTTTATATGCTAAAGTTATAATTTCCACTGTTGGTATCTACAAAGTATGTGCACGACACTAACTGGTAATGGACTGTACATTTGAAAGCATGAAAACAGAATAGTACATGAGTAAAGCATAACTTTTGAAAAATAGACACAGGAAACTTAATTTGGGTCTAAAAAAGATAGTATTCTGCCAGTATTTTGTTTGAGCATTAGAAAGGTGGTTCAGGAGTTTACCATTAGCATAGATGGTTGTTGTTGTCGTTCGGCTTTTAGGGGTCACCACAGCGGAACTCCGGTCCGCTAATGATTGGCAGTAGATTTTCATGAACGCCGAGGTGCCAGCTCGACGTTCAACCTTCAACGAATGCACGCCCATTTAAGCATGCCTTTTGAATGCCCTCCCAACCGCGGGGAGGACATGCAGACTCCACACAGAAGGCACTCCCTGCACTCCAGCTGAGAATCGAATGGGAGAACCTCTTGCTGTGAGGCAACAATGCTACTGCTGCACCACCGTGGATAGTACCATTAGCATGGATGGTAAAATGGTAAAAAGTGTTATTTCACAGAATTAGGACTTGCATATTACCTTGTGGTTTAAGTCAGATTTTCATAAGGTACCTTCCAATATTACTATTATGACTATTATGTACCACATTAGTACAGTCATGAAAGTCCAGATTCTGACAGAAAGGCTATTTTACAAGATGTAATATTTGACAAGTACATTTTAGTATGCACACAAAGCATGATTTTTTTATATGGCATCTGATTTTGAAATTATTTTGTTGAGATTTGAGTTTTTATCTTTGAAAAACAGTAGGTGATAGTATTATTTAAGACATTTTATCTATTTGATAGTATCTTATTCAGTACAACAAAGAAGGACAAAGACAGGATTATGTAACAACTATCCATTACTTAAATATATACATTCACATGCTGAATTACCACATAGGTGGCAGGACGCTAAACATCGAAAGTGTGATGAGAGACTTAGGGACACAGGTGGACAGTGGTCTCACTTTCGATAACCACATCGTCACAACAGTCAGGAAATCCTTCTATGTGGCACACCTCATCACTAAGGGATTTTCATCCAGAAAAAAGGAGGTCATTGTCCCACTATACTCATCCCTCATTAGACCCAGTATAGAGGATAATGCCCCGTTTCGTATGTACCTCACAAGACATCTGCAACAGCTGGAAAGGCCACAGAAATACCTCACTAAAAGAATCACAGGCCTAAAGCAGATGCCATATGCTGACCATCTAAAAAATCTCCAGCTATACTTTGTGGCATATCGTCTACTCAGAGACAATCTCTGCTTAACATACAAGGCCATGTCAAACTCTAAGCTGTTGGACATGCTCCACTTAAAGAAATCCCAATCCCTCAGAGCCACACACTCCAAGGATCTAAACCTTGTCATCACAATGAACAAAACATGCTGGAGGGATAGGTTCCTGACCCAGAGACTCCCCATACTCTGGAATAGACTGCCCATACATGTCAAGCAGAGCGCCTCATTGGCCCTCTTCAAAAGGAACCTTGATGATTGGATGGGAGATAGGAAATTCACCCTGGGGATCATGTCAGTTGCCCTGCTAGACAGGAGCCCAGAGAAGTAAATATTGGGGGAAGAAATATCCAGGGAATTGTTATGGCTAGGCTTGCATAGGCCCTAGGGCCGATAGCCTAGTACCAACCTATGAACCTATTTGTTTTGATACATTACATATATTTGAGAGGAGAAGTTGCCAAATATTGGTAAACAACCTATTATTTTTATGTGGCTAGTCTCTTCAAGTAGAGGTTTTGCATTAATTTCTTTTAACAAACAAAATAACTATATGCAATACTATACATCTTTGAATATGTAACTGAGTGCACTCACAAAAACATACAGGAATACAGTTCACAGTGATATGAAATTTGTGGTGACATGACCAAGGATTGTTTTTCTAAGAGAATCCAGAAGTATAACGGTCATGGCATTTTAATTACTTGCAGTCATGTGATAATGGAGAGTAAGAAGGAGCTGACACATCATAACTCCATTAGAGAGACTGCACATGAGCAGGAGCAGCTGGCCATCTCAATTGTTATCATTTTTGTAGATTTTTTTTAGTTTAGATAATAAAGTAGGCTGGACGTATGTTTGTATTATAAAAGCAATGCTTCTTTGTTTTTATTTGAAATTGTATCATCTTGTTTCCTGTAATCATTATGGAGTTAAACATATAGTATAGAAAATGCCTTATGTGGTATTAAATGAACATATCATTTCATAATATTGTTCCTCCATAATTGATTTCTTTTACAGATCATGTAGCAATTTCTGCAGGTAAGTGCCATTTTCTAAAGACTGAAGATTTTTTAACCACTAGTCAAGCCTCCTTGCTACTCATAACTTGTGTACCAACAAGATGCAATTTAACATTTCAGTCTGTGCTATTTTTCAGAAGCTGACTAAACCCAAATCTTGGAAAGAAACCTCTACTACATTGCTCATCCTGAGGTTCACTTCTATATTCTGTTAATCTATATTGGGGTCACATACTGCATTAAAATGCTCCTTCAGCAATATGTGGGCTCCTTGCTCCCTCATATCTACTGCTTTTAAAATCTGGCAGAAGATAAATGGTGGAGTCCTCGTCAAGACTATAAGCATTTCTCATTATTCGATTCTGTGGGGATACTCACGCTGAGTATCACACATCTACCTTGCTTATCTTTGGTTGATTTAAGAATGTGCCATATGTCATGGTGATTAATAAGGATTTCCACCCCAACATAATGTTCATTCAGTGCCTGAAGCATATGTTAGTTTTACTATTTAAAACTTTTTAGTAACTGCCTCTGGGAAAAAAAATAATAACCTGCAAAAATTATATACCAGCTTTTGCCGTCTTCATTGGAACAGTGACAATTTATGTCTTTATTGGTGTTACGAATCCCTTGATATTCTAAAATAGACCCATACCTTATTTGTTTCTTCCCTGCCTATCATGCCAGACTACATATAAAGTTATGCATCTTACATGATGAATCTTCACTGAGATATGTTGGTATTGCTCATAGGCTGGCACCCACCTGTTTTTTTCTACATTTCTGCAGATTTTGATATATCTAAGATACTTTTTTTCTGCTTCATCCAAGGCAAGTCATATTTATTTCTACAGAGTAAAGAAAAAAAGCCAACACAATGGAAAGAGCACTATAAAAATGGGTGTGATTGACTACAAACTAAGATGATGTCAACAATTAAGGATTTAAAGCAGGAGAATGTCAGAATCTAAAAAATAAATAGTATTGTAGTCTAATAGCTAATGATTTCTACCACATTCTAATCCTAACAAGAAACTTTTGGGCTTCACTTTCACAAGTATTAAGCTATGCACAAGTGTTCAGTGGAACTAGGACCAACAGTCAGACATATAAAATGTCATAGAAAACAGGGTATACAAGACCTGCATATATCCTGTGATTTGAATTTCAGTACTCTAATTCCTAATATTGGGATTCTCCATGCTAACCTCATGACATTATCCTGTCGATATGTGATCTTTGCAAGGACAACAGACTTCAGTCTTCCTTTGCAAGAACTTGCAATATGAAGAGGAAAGTGTTCATCAAATCCTTATCCTAGACATCATCCTCCTGTGATAAAACAAGCCTGTTAGAAGATGATAGTGGGGAATCCAATGTCATATGACTCAAAGGTGGTATAAGGGGTTTGGAGCTTAGATGTGCATCAGTTTCCAGTGTAACCATTTGAAATGTCAGGACCCAAATGAGCAAGTCCCAAAACATGGAAACTGAATGGCCAAAAATACAGACTTACATATATTAAATCTGAGATGGCCATTTACTGGAATATTCCTTTATCTCTGAGTTATAATGATCTCAGAGTTGGTATGTATATATATATATATATATATATATATATATATATATATATATATATATATATATGGTGAGTGGGGGCTTGTCCACCTGCAAAAAAGGAAGAAGTTTAAAGGCGAAGAGCTATGTTTAAGGACTTTTAGACTTTTGTATTGGCTTGTTGGTACTCAGCATTTCAAATGCCGACATTTCAGTAGGAAGCCAGTTTCCAAACTATTGTTCTATGCTTTTCTCTTTTGGATGTTTATAAGTGTTTTTTGAGGTTTTACTATCTTCCTGACCAGTGGTTACTCCATTTTTTACTATGGCTTTATCTTGAATAATGCTGCCCTGTCTAAATTGCCTTTGTCCTTGGCAGAGTCAGTAGGATAATGTGTATTACAGTCTAAACTTTGTAATCAAGCTTTCTAATACTTTAGTCACTGATACATATTTGTCATTACTATCTGGCCATTGTACTATTACAACAAAGGGAAAGTAGAGCTGAACTAGGATATCTGAGTCTTACAGATGCCCCTTTAAAAGGGAAACATTTTTTCAGTTGTTATAAAAAATGAGTTGCTATATCCTGTAAGACACACACACTATATTTCTGTGATTTTATTTTATTTATGTTTTTCACAGATTTTTGGTAAGATTAACTCTTTCACACAAAATGCATCAACTTGCACATAAAGTGCTTAAGAAAGTTACATTTCATAACCTTTTGGGTAATGGTGGGGCATTTCAATAATAATACAATATATTATGTTATGTAATTAAGTAAGTTATTTAGAAATTAATATAACAAAAGAATTACCTATCACTTCTTTTGGGTTCCAATAATTCAAAGGTATTAATTTTAATTAGATTTTCTGAACCGTCTATTTTACCTTTACGTTCAGCTGTTTGATTGTGGAGAACCTATACCACCTTCTCATGCCTCTGCTCTGTACCATTCAACATTTTTTGCCTCTTCTATGTGCTGCTATACCTTTCATCTATGTCTCGCAGCCTGTCTTCCTAAGCTCTGTTGTATCTTTCAGAACAATGATGATTAGTTTTTTTTTTTTTTTTGGGCCGTTCTTGTGACTTATTTTGGATCCACCAACCAGTGCTGGAAGTGGCCTTCATGGATAGAGTTCCAGTCACTTATGGCCCAACAACTTTTATTTCTGGTTATGGATGAACTGTAACTTTATGTAACACCCAGTTTTACTATTTCATCACATAATACATGCATTTTTAATTTGATGCTTAAAGTGATTAAATTAAATGTCTGTGTCTGGAATCAAACAGACCTGTCAGATTAGATATTCACCATGAATGCACGTACTCCCACCCCCACCCCACCAACTTCTTTCATTATAATCAACTTTTAAGTCACTGCATCACTGGGCCAGAGATGCAGTGACTTCAGAGTATGAAAAGTTCAAATAGTCCATTGAAAATAGAATTAAATGAGTCAGTCTTCAGCCTGCAGTAGGACTCCCTTTTACACTCCATCATACTAGTTTAATTCAATTTTCAGTGAGATATTGTCACCTGTTTGTGCGTTTGTGACTGCTGCTGGTGCAGAAAGAAAATAAAATAGCTGTAGGGAGCTTGAGCTTATTCTCAGTCTTCTATAACTATGTATTTGTACTCTGTTTTTGCAGATTAAGTATCCAAATCATTCTTATGTATTTTTTGTTCTATAAATTTTATTTGAAATCTCAGTTTTTTGATATATGCAAGCTAGCACTTAAGTCATTAAACATCCCATTGCACTAACATTTAACCATTAAATAATGGTAAAAATTGTTGAATACATGTTTTTATGCTGAATTAGTAGTCTCTCTTAAAATCTGGAAATTACTAGCTGAAATACTGTTTTAGAGGCCTAATGGTAAACTCCAAATCAAACAGTGTAATATAAAAATGAATCAATAGACAACTTCCTTTTTTATAATCTCTGAATCAGATTTTGCTCCTTACAGGCCCAGGGAAAAATTAAGTGTGGCAGACATCCTAACAAAAGGATAATTCACTTCGTATTCTACGATTAAATATTTGATTTTACAATGTGCACTAGCATAGGTTAGTTTATGTAAACAGTTAAATTTATTTTCTGTTTTCTTTTCTTCCTCTTTCCTTTTCAAGATTGAAGAAATCTGTAAACCTCAGCAACTATGGAATTGATAGTAGATTCTCCTTCTACTTTCAGTTTATACAGACAGGGAATTTGTAGCTATGCAGCCCTGTGAGTCATATTTTAAAGCACAGATGATTTATGTTATTTTTAGATGCTTAAGATTTATCGATACTCTTTGTTTTTGTTTTCTTTTTCCCAGGTCATTAATATTTAGGGATACTTTTGCTTTTGTTAGTTTATGTTCATATCCTACACTTTAGGCTATAATGTAACAATGGTCCTTTTTCGGCTTTTCCCAGTTAGGGGTAGCCACAGTGGAACTCCAGTCCACTCATGACTGGCAGTGGATTCCGGTCCACTCATGACTGGCAGTGGATTTTTACGGTGCCGGGTTGCCAGCCCGATGCCCAACCTTCAAAGAAGGCACACCCATTCACGCACGTACCTACCTGCATGTCTTTAGACATCATTCAACCACGAGGAGGACATGCAGAGTCCACACAGAAGGTGCTCCAGCCGAGAATCGAATGGGAGAACCTCTTCCTGCGAGGCGACAATGCTAACCGCTACACCACCGCAGCCCCTATAATGCAGCAATGGTATTCATTATAAATCAACGGTATGGATACAGGGTTTGAATCTCACAGGGGATAATTGGCTAGGCTTAAAATGGCTCGCAAGGGCAGTTAGCCTAGTACTAATCTATGAACCTATGAATCTATTTGTATTTTTTGTAGCTTCATTATCAAATGATTGAACAGTAATATTGTTTGTTGCAATATCTGGAACTCTGTTATCTTGTTGTGCTTAACATTCAAGTCTTCGTATTTTCATGTATGGATTAGTTGCACTGCTGAATACTCAATATAGAAATGACTTTTTTTCTTTTGGGGAATATAATCCAGACCATATTAAAAATAAATAAATAAATATATGAAAAAAATTAGGCCTCTGTCTATGCTAAAGTTCTGTGATATGTGGAATGGCACCTAACATAGTCAATTAATATGCACTAAACAGCATGCATTATGTTTTAAATTCCAAATAGTGCCAACTCGTGGGTTAATCAGTGCTGGACAGACAATAGCCTAGCATAGCTATAAATGCTTTCAATTTTGCTATTCTTTTCTGTAGAGTTTCACAGCTTAACAGGACAAAGTAGATTTTCTCTTCTGGACTTAACAGCAAGGTAGGCAAAGATTCATTTTTTGCACATCAGTTTCTTTCCTCTGATACTATTAAAATATTGCTTGAAGTTATTAAAAGAAAAAAAATAACATATCTAACAAAACCGATATCAGACCTACTTTTCTAGCTAACTCCTTTGCTTGGTTGTTTTTTTTTTAAGTTTCACTTTAGTTTGCAAGCAGGATACATGATATTACCATCAAAAGAGCAGTTCATATTATATATTTAGTGAAATCTCTTTCAAGTCAATACTTTAAACAACTGTAATCTTAAAAAAAAAGCTGTCTTACATAGAGCAAGTCATTCAGCACATGATGAGAAATCCTATTTGTGGACTAGGAGAATTTTATGGCTGGTGCATCGTAGACTGTTGCATTCCATCCCATAAAATTCTGTCCCAGCTTAGCATAGTCAGAACTACAGAAGTTAACTCTGATGCCAATAACCTCAGAATGGGAATGCTCTGAAATAGGCTGACGGTAACACAGGGAAAAGCAAACTGATAATTCATCGAACACTGTTATTAATCCAGAGAAAAACAGAAGAGACAGAGGAGACATGGTTATGTGTTTACAACGATCTTTAGCTGAAAATATAGAACTAGATGAATCCTGTATCTCTATGCGATGGTGAGACGTACATCAGATATTACACAATATAAACATGGAACTTCAGAGTAAGAGGGAAGGTAAGTTTGGCCAAAATGAGTCACAGAGCGTCTACACTGACCCAAGTCTCAGCTATTGTAGCACATGATGATTTAGAGCAAGACTGAAGGAGAAGGAAGGATAGTAGCTGTATCTCTGGAGATGTGTAATCTCTAGATATCAGTTTTGAAGCATGGCCCAGAGTGAAATATAATACAATGGGAAAGGCTTACAGTGTCCAGCCACTATCAAAAATGCATTTGTTTCAGGCCTGATGAGAGCGCTGTACAAATAAGGAAACAATAAGGAAATAACAGAGACAACAAGGAAACTGAATCAGAATGGAGTGTATGACATAATAATTGCGTCTTAATGCAAATACATTCAGAAATAATAAAAAAATACACAATTATTAAAAAATACAAATCCACATTTGAAATGTATCTGTTTTTAATTTCTTACTAAAGAATCAAGACTATTGCATTTAAGAAAACAGTTCTGGGAATTTTCATTTTGACGGTTTGCTGTTGTACTGTGTAAAAGGCCCTGTAAATTCTATCCCAACTAATACTATTTGCAGCACTTGCGATATGAATGCCATTCATGTAACAACATTTCTTTTCTCTAGTTATTATCTTGCAGCTTCAGTGGCTTAGACTATAATTCCTATATAGAATTTAATATTGCTTTCCTGAATTTATCCATTTTTCAATACCATTCTTTACTATGTTCTTGTTTGATGTGTATGGAAATTAAATGCTTCAGCTCAGTGTGGTTGTTTGCTGAAATATAATATTTTTTTTATTTTTATTTCATTTTTTTTGCTAAAAGATGTGATGAGCAGAATGACTGCTATTCTGCTGCATAACTTGCATTTCTATTGTGCATCTGCCTATTAAAGTTGTATAAGAATCACCCAATCTCAGATAAATGGTTTCATATATAAATGACACTTGGAATCATGTACCTAGCATGGAAGCATCCTGCTGTGTTCCTTTAAAAAGTGCTTATTTAATCTGTGAGAAATGCCTTCATTTCTATCCCTTTATTTCTCCTATATGCACAGATACATTGAAGAAGTCTCATCTTGATGGGGAAAGAAAATTAGTAGAAAATGCATAACTTCTGGCAGAATAAATTCTACATATTTTGAGTGATTCCCAGTTTGTACATCTGCAAACATTATTTAGCAGACTTGACTACTTGCTAGGTTGCATGAAGCCTCTATAGCTTCTTAAAAGATTGCTATTTCTAACTTAATTTCAAACCACAATACTATGGTTTATGTCTCTTGCACTGAATTCTGTCCTCCTTAACCTATTAATTCTAACTTGTATTACTTTGCTGAATTGTATTACTTCAATGTATATCCTATAGCGTATATACATTCAATGTCTGTGTTTTATACTAATTGTACTGTAATCTAGTTTACATTTTTTATTGTTCTCTGGAGATTTTTCTTCCCAGCCTTCACTGAAATGATGAATAGATGAGGGCAAAATGGTGCATACTTTCTACCTTGACCTGGCAAAAGCATATGACACAATACGTCAGTTGGGTATTATAGACAAACTCACAAATTTAGGCATAAATCCCTATGTCACCTGATGGGTAGGCAAATGGCTCATGGATTGACACATGAAGTTACGGTGGGGGAATCCTCCTCCTCCAAGAGGCCTGTTACTAATGGTGTTCCACAGTGTTTGGTAGTAGAACCTCTCTTGCTGGCCATATCTGATGATGATTGCAAGCTGGTTACAGTCTTTGAATCCCCCAAAGATGTACATATCCTCTAAGAATGTCTGACACATACAAATAACTGGTGATGGAGCCATGGCTTAAAACTCAATGCAAACAAAATTGCATAATTATGTCCTTTGGGAAGATGACCACCACTGCAAATTACAACATTGATAACACTCCCCTAAGAGCAGACCCAGTGATAAGGGACTCAGGAACTCATGTTGAGAGTAACCTGAACTTTGATCACCATGTGTCCATGGTGATGAGAAAGTCCTTTTACATGGCACAACTAATAAGTAAGGGCATGGCATCCAAATCTAAGGAGATCATAGTCCCACTATATTCAGCCCTAATTAGACAATAATTGAGTATAATACACCCTTTGGCATATACCAGGCCAGGCATTTGCAACAGCTAGAGCAACCACAGAGGTTCCTCACTAAAAGTATACAGAGTGTAAATAACATGTCTTATGCAGTCTCCCACAGACTACTAAAGGGCAATCTGTGCCTAACATACCAGCTATAATGGATCTGGTACACATTCACAAAACAAACAGGATGAGAATTACCCAAACTAAGGATTTAAACATTGTATGTGACATAAAAAAAACATGTTGAAGGGACAGGTATGTCTCTTAGAGATTACCCTTTCTCTTAAACAGACTCCCAATTGATGTGAAGCAGAACTCTATCCTAAGTCCATTCACATGCAGTTTGGAAAAATGGATGGGAAATTGCAAATTCACCTCTAGCTTGTCACCTGTGTCCCTTATGGACAGTGGCACAGTCACATATTAAATCCATTTTAGTCCATGGGCACTGATAAATGGAAAACTGGGGCACGATTGGGTCCCTATTATTTCATTGAAACTTCACATAATCAAATGGCATTTCAGACAGCATTTTGTTGAACATTCATCACACTGTTCTGATTGAGATAGTGTTACAGTGGGGATCAGGAAATTTGCCCTTTCCCCAGTGTAGTGTGATCTCGGAGTTAGTATACGTAATTAGCGGGGGGGGGGGGGTGCAGCACCCATATGATGGGTGTTCAATGAAATGCCATTTGATGATGTGTATGTTCGAGCATGAGTGGCATTGGTTAGGCTTAAACAGGCTCTAGGACTGTTAGCAAAGTAGCCTCCTATGATCCTATAAAGTCGGTTTCTTGCCCAGTCAGACTTTTCCTGATAAACAAATGCAACAAATAAAATAATTTTATTTTTTATTTGTTGGCTAAGAATGGTATGCATGAAACTGGATCCCCTTTTTTAGCTTTTTGTGATAGCTGGAACAAAAAGCCAAACCAATTTCTTTGTCAGTCTATCTACATTTATAACAAAATGATTTTAAGCTTTTCTTTTCAGCCACTTTTTTAGTTAATAAAAATAGTTACAGGGCTCAAGCAATGACCATGGGGCCTGCAATTCATTTGGGTTTGATAAGCATGTTTGTTTTAATTTCAAGCTGATATGTATGCCTGATTACTAGCCTGGCTATTAAGTAATAAATTATTTCTTCTGAGTGGCACCACTATTAAATACATTTTATTATGCTTTTTTGAAAGTATTAATTTCTGTTCTGTTTTTTTTTTTTTTTTTTTTTTTTTTATCTGTACATGTATTGGTTTTACTTTAGTTATGTGTGTATTTGAGGGTGCTGTTAGTGATTTCAGGACTACATTTATTCTTGCAAGGCGTATAATTCTGGTACAAAAAAGGAAGACACCATATTACCAGTTAGGCTGGAAACTATACAACATTAGTAGGCAAGATGACATCTACTGTGTGTACGTGCTTATGTCTCATTTATACTGACTAAATCTGATATATTGCAGTAACAAAGCTTTGTTATGGTTTACACAGTTTTGTCTGCAATTCAAGTGGTGTCATCCTCTTGTGGATGACAACTTCCCTTACCATTAACACGGGTATGAAACATGTTCTTTGGTGGGGCCCATTCTATCAGTAGTTTAGAAAGTGAGTTGTTCTGCAAGATGGTAGCAGCTGACTGCCTAGACAAGCTTTGCCCTTTTTTGTGTGTTTGATTATGTGGGCAGAATTTTGTTAAAAAATATGTCAGGCAAGGCTAAAGTCTGAAGATTGATGGTATAAATACAACGTTGTGACTGCCTTATATTCTGTAGTTATTTGTGAGTGTTTTACCACTTCTTTATTTGCTCTGGATGTCCTACAACACTGAGTACCAGTTACTTGTGATTATTCTGATGCTTCTTTGTTTAGTTGCTTTGAGTACTGCATACGACTGAGCAGCCCTACTTTAAAAGTGTTTCCCCTTTATTGTTTATTTTACTCCATGAGCGTGCCTTCATTCCTCATCTATTGCACATGCACTGCATAGACATTAGAGCACTTGATGCAGTTCACATGAACTGCTGCTTTTCAGCTGCTGCCAGTTCCCTGCTTTCTTAATCAACTGACTTTTACTTTGTTGACTACACTATCATATGACTGATGGATGCCTACTCACTCCTTTACTTTAAAAGAGCTTCAATATTGCTGTTTTTTTTTCAGTTAGACAATGGCACATTATTGGAAGCTGAGTTTTGGCAGTTCATGACCTGAAACTAAAAAACTTTTAAGTTGAATTCAGAATACATTGTGACAAATTACAAAATTTGCTGTCATACATTAAAAGCTGCTGCTGTTATATGTACTCAAAAAACTGATGTACCTCAAAGAAAAAGCAGCTTTCCAGTTTGAAGTATTTATGAATTTAGTACATATTTCTCTGTAACTTAAATTTTCTCAGATCTAAGAATCATACTTACTGTCCTAAAACTGATGATGGAAACCTGTTAGGGTTGGGCAATATCTCCATTGACTGTTCATCACATATCTAGTTTGGTTCAGGTTTAATTTCTTCAAGACTCTTAGGTTTCTAATACAATGAGTGGAATGGACCCCATTCCTAAGTCAAAGCATGATTAAAGTTTGTGAAATTAGTATTGTTTCAGTCTTCGATGTTAGCCAAAAGTGCTCTTTGCAGCACCCGCAATGTGCCCAGAAATGATTCCTTCAGCAATTCATATAGTGTTACATCTATTGGTAACATCTCTAAATACAACTGTAGATTCTTTTTTATGAAACTCATTCCTCCTACTACTAGAGAATCGTCTAGGTATCCTTCTTCCACATTACCCTTGTTTCTGCCTGCAGATCCTAGTATTTCATAACTTTGTGTCTCTCTGTACACAAGACACTGTAGTCACTGGGTGTGGTGATTTTAGTGATCATTGTTGCTTTTGCCCTCTTTTCACGGACTACTGTATCTGGTTTTCTCAGATTTTTTTTCCTGAACTGTTGGTGATGGGTGATCCCATGTGATATAACCTTCATTATTCTCTATAATGCTTTGTGGCTGATGTTTCCAATGCTTCTCAGCTACATATTGTAGTGTTTGCACAATCCCCAGTTTAACAGTCTTGCCATATTATTATGCCTTTCAGTATACAGGCCCACCACCATTAGTATATCATACCCAGCAACAAGATGTGTGATTGTTTCCAGCTCTGTTTTTCAGAACCTGCATTTGTCTGTCTCTCCCACATGCTCAATGGACCTTGTAAACCAATGTGTATGTAGTCCACTATCCTAGGTTACCAATATTAACCTTTCATCTTTTGGTTTAAATTCACCTCTCCTTAACCACTCCTGCATCAGATCCTGATCAACATGAGGTTGTTCCAGGAGTTTTTTGTACTTGCAAATATCTTTATTCCTTTTCCACATTTCTTGTGTCTATTTCTTCTTCTTTTATTGATTGGCATATTCAGTTGCTGCCTGATTTTTCTCTACTTCTGGTTTGATTTCCATTCCTGCTTAACACTAATATGATTCTTCCAAACTAAGCAGGGAAGTCATCTTAGATTTGTTCTCCTCATGTTTATAAACTTTCACTATGTTTGGATCTGGTGAATTCAGCAGATATATATATATATATATATATATATATATATATATATATATATATATATATACAGTCCAATGATTGCAGATCTATACATGTAATCAGTTTTGAAGAGGCTCATTCCTCTTATAGAACAAGGAATAGATAATCTTGGAATACACTGACTTTTATATATCATTTGATTAGCATGACTCATTTTTCTTTTGTTCCTGTCCAACTGATTCAGTACATTTTAGGGCCAGTCAGTCATCCCAAAACAGTAAGTTAGAACTGGAAGAGCAAATTGTTTATAACCTGGACTTTGTTCCTAGATTGCATGGTTGTTTTAAGTATTAATTTTAGTCTTCTAAAATACTCCTTACTGACTTTTGTTTGCTTTTGTTCATGTTTTATTCTCAATCTTTCATCAATTCCCAAATATTTATATACTCCCTCTTGCCCAAATTCCTTCATATCATATTCCGGTCCCAGACAGATATTTTCTTGGTGATGAAGCTTTTCTGCTTTAAATGTTGTTTTTGCACATTTATTAAGACCAAATTACATTCTTATATCATTTGAGAAAGTTTTGACCACTGGCAGTTGTGCTTTCAACTCCTCATCTGATAAACTCTACAGTTTTAAGTTAGCCACAAAAAGAAGAGGAGAAGTTTTTGTAATTTGCTGTTTTCTAGAAGCCAAATTGTAACCATGACCTAATCTGTTAGGTAGACAGCTTAATGGGTTAAGGGGAAAAAAGAGCAGTGGTGTCAAGGAGTCATTGTGGAATATCCCACCTTTGAATTGGATAATAATTTTTCCTTTATCGTGGCTTAGCTGCAAAGTGGTTTGCCATTGTTTTATGGTCACTATAATGGAATTAATCAATGTAGGGTGTATCTTATACATCTGTAAGAACTCTTTTAACCATGAATGAGGGATACTGTCAAATGCTTTTTTGTAATCTATCCATACTATACTTAGATTTGTCCCCTTTTTATAATTCTCCATTCTGTTTTTGTGGTAAGACTTTATCCGTTACTAATTTACCTGCATAGTAATATATCCTGTTTACTTCCATTATATCACATGATTTTCTGTTTATAGTCTTGATTACTGTGTTCATTTTTATCAGATTTCTAACATTTTGGGTCTTACTGACTTTCTATAATCTATTTCTTTCATTGATCTTACTATGTCTATCCATCACTATTAAATCAAGTTACTCTTCCCTTAGATCATTTTCTTCTAAATTTAGGCCACATTTTTTATTCTCTGTTTCCTGTGGGCATTCTACAGAATGTTCCAGAACATCTTCCTGTGATATATTCTCTTCAGCTGCTTCCTGCATTATCTATGTTTCTTTCATATGGGAACTCACTGGCCTATCATTACACAACACTGACTGCATCAGAGTTGCCACTCTTTCCTGCTCCTTTCCTTGTTGTTCAGCTCCAGCTGCACTTCTGTACCAATTTCCTACTGAAGACTCCGGAGTATCTTCATGTAGCAAGTGGTCAGATGCTTCCTGTTCCACTTGTTTCTTTTTAATTTGGGGATTTATTGTTCCATCATGCTGTTACTCCACCAAAATTTGATTTTCTACACTAAATCCTTCACTTCGTAGGTAACCCATAACTTCAGTTTCTGTGTAACTGCTGCACTGCTAGTCCTCTTTTCTTATTTCCCCCTTTGTGTTCCTATTTTTGTATTGTTAACTTTTCCATATCTGGATGTCTTTGCCTGTATTTCTCTTCAAACATCTTTGGTGTTGCTTTTTCTTTTTGTGTTGACTAGTTTTGCTTTCTCCTTTGCATAAATACTGCATTATATTAAAATGTTTTCTTTCCCATGTCCATATTTTTTCTTCTGATATCTCCCACTCCATCTGTTTCTCCTTACTTTGGGGACTCATTGTTTAATCATACTGTAACATAACCTGTCGTAGACTTTCCACACTAAATCATTCACTTTGTGGGTATTCCATAACTTCAGCTTCTATTTGTTTAACTTATGTTTTACTTATCTTCTGTTCTACAGTCCACCTTGTGATCTTATTTTTGTATTGTGAAATTATCCATATCTGGGTACCTTTCCCTGTATTTCTCTTCAAATATCTTTAGACCAGTTTTTATTTATTTTTTTTTGTTGCATTGATTAGTTTGATTTTTTCCTTTGCATAAATATTGCATCATATCAGATCTCTCTTTCCCATGACCATGTTTCTTTTTTATATCTTTCAAAAAATTCTAGGTTTTGCTCTTTATGTTTTCCCAATTCCTCAGTCACATCTTTTATTTTTCAAATGGCCCAAAGTTTCTTGGTCTTTGTAATGCTTTTTATGGATCTGTTGTATTAATGAATACAAATTAGCATTTGAAGCTTTTGATGTTTTTCTTGTGTAAGTATATTTTTTTCCTCTAATTTCTGTCTTTTTGAGTATCTTCTAAATGGAAATTCTAGGCTTCTTTCATAATAGTAACACAACATAATTTCTTTCTTATCCTGAATAGTCTACCTTATCATCTTTATGTTTCTTTTTTGGTCTATCAGTTGTTGTGGCTGTGATGCCCCTGCACTGGTCCAGTAATCAAGAAGCCTCAATCTTCACCACTGGCAACAGTGAGGAATGTACAAACTGGGAAAATGACAAGTACATGCACAGTGTTGTGCAGTTTCGCATAACAGCACACAGAGAGCACAGTCTGGGGTTGGTTTCTCCTTCTTTCTCCAGAAACCCAATAAGACTCCCCACTGCCACAGCTACAGTGTTGAGATCTCAGCTGAGTGGCCAAGCCAAAACCTTCAGCACCATCTCTGTCCAACCAGTGCTTCGTGTCCCTGCCCAAGTAGTAAACACGCACACACTTTGAGATTTGATTTATATACAAACACATGCTGCGGTAGCGTTGTTGCCTCACAGCAAGACATTGTCCTGTTCGATTCTCAGCTAGAGCGTCTTCTGTGTGGAGACATGCATGAATGGGCGTACCTTCGTTGAAGGTTGTGCATCAGGGCTGGCAACTCGGCATGTAAAAATCTACTGCCAATCATTAGTGGACCTGAGTTCTGCTGTGGCAACCCCTAACCGGGAAAAGCTGAAAGACACAACAACAACATACACACACACCTGTGAAACGCTGGCACAGGTTTACTAGCTATGCCCCCTTCTGCCCAAATTATAAGGTAGTTTCATCTTCCACTAGCCAACTCTGTCAGCTACTCTAAAGTCTTAAGAAAGGGTGTCCAATCCTACTGTGTAATGTTACTAATAATCCAAATGGTAGTCTGACCAAGAGCAAGGCTATTTAGGAGTGGCCTGTACAGTGTCATCAAATAGATATGCAAGTACTCTATGAGCTTAAATATCTCTCACAGATATCAGCAACAAAGACAGGTTTAAATATATTTAATACAAAATAAATAGCAAAAGACCAAGACTATAGTAAGTAATCAGTTATATCAGAGTTCAAAATCACAGGAAATATTTAAAACAGCATTGCAGGACAGTCTCAAATAAATAAAGAAAACATCTAAGCTATACTGTACTATATTCCTATCTGAATCTAAAACAGTTACTATGCCCTAAAAATGTACTTACAGCAAGGCAAGTACAGAAGGTGATGATGAGTGGATGTTCCCGGTAGGTCAAAAGACAGATAGAAAATCCACAGGCTCTGTCTGAGAGAGTTCTTAAATTCATATCAAATATTACTGCTGGGTTAGCTTGGATGACATCACTTTTTGTCACCTGACTTTAGTTCCCAAACTAAACCCCCAGTGTAGCATTTGACATCTCCTTGGGAAAATACATATCTCTCAGATGTTTGCAGATCCTAGAAGTCATAAAACAATAAAACACTTCTACATCTCAAACCTAGTAATTACTTCTCTTTCAAGACAATACAAAAACTGTCTAGCTCTAGACACTGTGTCTGCTACTGCAATGAAACTGAGAGATAACATTTATAGCACAATTGTAAAACAATTTCATTTCAACTATTTTCTTGAAGTTTAGTAAGTTAACTATGTTTGTTCTACTTTCTACTGTTAAAACATATACATATGCCAAGGTATATAGTTTATATACATTTCTGTTCTTTTCCTATAGGGTGCACTGTGGACACATCCTTGAAGCTCAGTACTGTACAAACCCTGTTCAACACTCTCTTCTATTCCTGTAGTTTAATATACACATAACCTATAGTTCTAATACAAGTAAGACAAGCATATGAATCATGTTGATATTCACAAATAACATATGATTATTTACAAAATTCCAGATAGCTGGGCTGGCAGTATCTCCTTCTGTTACATTTCTGTACAAATCATATTAATATTCACAAAGAAAATATAATTACTTACAAAATTCCAGCTAGCTGGGCTGACAGTATTTCCCTTTTGCCACATTCCCCCCCAAAAACTCAAGCTAGTTTTTCAAGTGACCCTTGAGAAACATTGCTTGAGAGGGCTGGGCCTATCTGGGAATACCTTACCCCATTTCCTGTCTTGAGATTCCAACTGCCTTGGCATTGCTGACCCCAGTACAGTGCTGCACTGTCCCATCATATGCTTGCAATCCTAGGCTCCACCATAGTAATTTGGGATTTGGCTGGCTGGTTCCCTGCAACCATAGATCCCCCCTCAGACTTCTCCTGCCTTGTACTGCAAATACTCAGCACAAGAGCTTCCCTATCATGGTAAAGTTTCATCATGTTAACTTGGTACATTTTGTGCCCCTGCCTCCTGCCCATCAGTTCTACCATGTAGTTAACCTCACTGACCTTCCTTACCACTTTGTAGGGTTTGTCCCAGGCTGCTTGCAGCTTGTTGTGTCTGACAGGAATGAGAACCATTACCTGCTCCCCTAAAGTATATAAGATGTGGTCTTTTTAGTTTATGTATACACCTGATGAAGCTATATGCGAAAGCGCTTGTGTGTTCATTAAAGTCATGGCTGCTCAAGATATTTGGAGTCAGTGAATTTTTCACAATTTCTTGGAACCTGGAACCTGGAACCTGGAGCCTTACCTTTGCAGTATTTTTGGCATTGTTTCTGCAATTTTCTTCGTTTTCTGCAAAGGACTTTAGTGTGTAGTAGGTGTTCTTTTTCTTTTTGTACTTGTTGTGGTTTTCCTTTATACACCTACTCACACTGTGATTATGGCCACAGGAGTTGAAGCAGTTGAATTAGAATATGTTCCATCTACAACAGTGGAATGGAATGAAACTAACTTTAATTTATTTATATCTAAAGTGAGTGACAATGTGAATCCATTCTACAAGAGCAATTTGCCTTCAGTTACTGAAGATATTCCATAGATTGACTTTCTATCTCTGAGGAGTGACTTATTAGCCTTAGAGAAAGACTTATGTAAATTGAAACGCATACAATATGAGAAATTTCATTTAGAAGCAAGCCTTTCTGAAAAAATTATACCACGTGGTCTCAGAGTATTGAAAATTCCAGCACAAACTGACTGTGATGTGCGACTTATAAGTGAATGACAACAGTTAAATGTAACCACTAGTTTGGGTTACTTGAAACTGTTGATAGAAACGGCTTTAAGACAAGAAACTATTTTACCTGATATTATAAGAAAGAAATATCTGGATGTTTGCAGAAGATTTAGCCCTGAACTGTTATTTAAACCAATGACTGATACTGTAGATAATATGAATATTTATGCCAGAAAACTTTTGCACATTAAGCTCAATAAACTTCAACAAGATCGGAGAGATTTTGCTGCAGGGAACATCTTCACTTGGCCACGTGATCTGCAGCAGAATGTTCATACACATTCTTCTATGCGTTCAACCCAAGTGAATGGTGAGGAAGCAAATACGGAAAGGTGCACAACAACAACAGTTAGTACTGACATTCTGAGAATAGAAGATAATATGCCAGCAACTCAGAATACACATATTATACTTCCCACTGTGCCTGCAGTTTCATCTGGAGGGGCGACAGGAGCCAGAAAGAAAACTTTCGTTACAACGGCGGAAGTTCACAGATCAGCGGAGAATTTATCTTCTAACACTGACAATGGTGAGATTTCCACTAATAATTTTTTAAAAGAACTGAACAATTTAGGCCTGCAATTCCCCTTACCTATGAGAGAGAGGTCGACAAGCAACATGAGAACATAAGAGGGGAGCAACGTAGGAATCAGCAAAGGGGCAGGAGTATGACCAGATACAAACGGAAGTTGAATGAAGGCTCGCTGAGCCCTTACACTATCAAAAAGCATTTCAACAAGTAAGACAATAGTTTATAATTTATCTACACATAATTTATCAAACGTTGAACTAAGTGTTTTAGAAAAAGGACTTACGTTCATTCCAACAACTGATATGCTCACTACTGATGCTATTTTTGATGTGAAAATGTTTACACGCAATTTAAGTTTGAAAATTATGTTTTCTGATAACCAGGAAAAGCATGATTTCAGTTTTAGAAGGCCCAGTATGTTTGTACCCAAACAGAACGCGCTCATTAATGCTTTTGAGCAAATTTGTATTTCCAATATCTATAAAGTATATAATGATAAAAAGAAAAGCAAAACTGTTAGTAAGTGGCATAACTTGAGTAGAGATGAATATACTGCATTACATGATTTAGAACATAATAACAGTTTGGTCATTACACCGGCTGACAAGGGTGGGCAAATTGTACTGATGGATAAAATAGACTATGATACAACTATGTTTGAAATGCTTAGTGATACTAAGTTTTATCAGATTGTTACATCTGAACAAGTTGATTTACTGGTAAATACTGTTTCTAATAATATACGGCACCTGGAAACAACATCCTTCATTGATGGTGATCTGGCTAAGTACTTTTACACACCATTTCCTGTGATTCCTACAATTCAAGGCTTACCCAAATTACATAAACATCAAACCAGGCCTCCCTTGAGACCTATTGTAGCAGGCAATAATTGGTGCACTGAGCCACTTTCAATTTACTTAGAAAAACATCTTAGGAAACTTATCAACAAGTCTACCATTATATTGAAAGGCACTGAACATTCTTTATGTGATTTATTTCATTTTATGAATGTTGACTATGACAATGAACATTTTTTGTTTGTCACCTTCGATGTGGTTTCCCTATTCACAGTAATTCCCAATGATATTGGTGTGGAATATGTTACCAAGTTATTGCAAGATAGTGGTGAATTTACTGTAGAAAATATTAGTTTGATACAGACATTATTGGAGTTAGTATTACATCATAATATCTTTACGTTTATGGACAAGATTTTCAGGCAAAAGCATGGCGTTGCCATGGGGAGTTCATGTTCAAATAGTTATGCTAATGCTGTGATGTCTGTGTGGGAATCTGAATTTTTAATATGAGGTCCATTCAATGAATTTATTATGTTCTATAGGAGGTTTGTTGATGACCTTTTTATTTTATGGAAGGGCACATTTGTACAATTGCAGGAGTTTATGACATATATTAATAATTCTTCAGATTTTTTGAAATTTACAATGAATTTTTCTGATGTAAGTATTAATTTTTTAGTTGTATATGTTGAAAAGGATGTAGATCAGAAAATTAGCAGTAAATTATATAGGAAAGAATGTCATGTAAATCAACTGTTGAATAGGGATAGCATGCATCCTAGCTACGTTTTTAGGAACGTTGCTAGGAATCAGTTTTTCAGGGCATCAAGGCTGAATGCAAAAGACTGTGATTATAAGGAACAAATGAAAAGAACTCATGATGAATTATTAGAGAGAGGCTATGAATTTGATTTAATACAAAATAATTCAGCAGCAGTTAGTCAGTTAAGGGACACATCAGCTAAGCCTTATTTTTCAGAGAAATTACCTAAAACTAAATATAAATCAAATAACAAACTTAGAATGTCCTTCAGTTATACTAGAGATGTAAGTATATATACTCAAGTAATTAATGAACATTGGGATATTTTAATGACAGACAATCAGATCAAAGAAATAGTGGGTTTGAGACCACAGTTTTGTTTTAGGAATAAAAAGTCTCTGAGAAAAAGATTGTGTACTAATAAGGAACATGCCACTATGGTTGAGATGCTAGGTACCAAACCATGTGGTAAATATAAATACTGTGATTACATATCTAGTGAAAAGTGTTTTAAGCATCCAGATACTAATGAAATATTTGACATTAGAGTGGAAGCCACATGTGAAACTTCACATGTGGTTTATCTTGCTAATTGCACTATATGTAATACATTTTATATTGGCAAAACAGATCGTACTTTGAGAGAAAGAATAAGGGAGCATTTATATCATATAAAGAAAGGAAGCAATAGTAATGCTCTTGCTAGACATGTTGTAAGCACAGATGAACAGCATACTTTAAAATTTTTAGTAGGAGGTAGAACTTTTCTAAACATTAGAGGTGGAAATATTAGGTCCCAGATGGAAGAATTAGAAGCACAATGGATAGTGAGACTTAGAGCCAATTTTGGACATGGCCTTAATGACAGTGTTCCTATTAAACCACTTTTATATAAAAGAAAGTTACGTAGATAAATGTTTGTGCATAATATAGTTCTCCATTGCTCTTAATCAAGTAATTTATTTGTATGAATTTTATATGATTTATACATATTTCTATCAAAACATATATTTAGATTGAATTTTATATGTATATATATTTAATTCAGATACTTTTAAATTTAATTGATGTCATGTGATGTTGTTGCTAAGTATATAAGGTGTGGTCTTTTTAGTTTATGTATACACCTGATGAAGCTATATGCGAAAGTGCTTGTGTGTTCATTAAAGTCGTGGCTGCTCAAGATATTTGGATTCAATGAATTTTTCACAATTTCTTGGAACCTGGAACCTGGAGTCTTACCTTTGCAGTATTTTTGGTATTGTTTCTGCAATTTTCTTCGTTTTCTGCAAAGGACTTTGGTGTGTAGTAGGTGTTCTTTTCCTTATTGTACTTGTCATATTTAATACTAAATAAATAGTAAAAGACCAAGACTATAGTAAGTAATCAGTTACATCAGAGTTCAAAATCACAGGAAATATTTAAAACAGCATTGCAGGACAGTCTCAAATAAATAAAGAAAACATCTAAGCTATACTTTACTATATTCCTAGCTGAATCTAAAAGAGTTACTATGCCCTAAAAATGTACTTACAGCAAGGCAAGTGCATAAGGTGATGATGAGTGGATGTTGTCGGTAGGTCAAAAGACAGATACAAAATCCACAGTCTCTGTCTGAGAGAGTTCTTAAATTAATATCAAATATTACTGTTGGGTTAGCTTGGATGACATCACTTTTTGTCACCTGACGTTAGTTCCCAAGCTAAACCCCCAGTGTAGCATTTGACATCGCCTTGGGAAAATACATATCTCTCAGATGTTTGCAGATCCTAGAAGTCATAAAACAATAAAACACTTCTACATCTCAAACCTAGTAATTACTTCTCTTTCAAGACAATACAAAAACTGTCTAGCTCTAAACATTGTGTCTGCTACTGCAATGAAACTGAGAGATAACATTTATAGCACAATTGTAAAACAATTTCATTTCAACTATTTTCTTGAAGTTTAGTAAGTTAACTATGTATGTTCTACTTTCTACTGTTAAAAAATATACACATGCCAAGGTATATAGTTTATATACATTTCTGTTCTTTTCCTATAGGGTGCACTGTGGACACATCCTTGAAGCTCAGTACTGTACAAACCCTGTTCAAAACTCACTTCTATTCCTGTAGTTTAATATACACATAACCTATAGTTCTAATACATTTGTAAGACAAGCATATGAATCATGTTGATATTCACAAATAACATATGATTATTTACAATATTCCAGATAGCTGGGCTGGCAGTATCTCATTCTGTTAAATTTCTGTATAAATCATATTAATATTCACAAAGAAAATATAATTACTTACAAAATTCCAGCTAGCTGGGCTGACAGTATTTCCCTTTTGCCACACCCCCCCACAAAATCTCAAGCTAGTTTTTCAAGTGACCCTTGAGAAACATTGCTTGAGAGGGTTGGGCCTATCTGGGAAAACCTTACCCTGTTTCCTATCTTGAGATTCTAGCTGCCTTGGCATTGCTGACCCCAGTACAGTGCTGCACTGTCCCATTATATGTCTGCAATGCTAGGCTCCACCATAGTAATTTGAGATTTGGCTGGCTGGTTCCCTGCAGCCATAGATCCCCCCTCAGACTTCTCCTGCCTTGTACTGCAAATACTCAGCACAAGAGCTTCCCTATCACGGTAAGGTTTCATCATGTTAACTTGATACATTTTGTGCCCCTGCCTCCTGCCCAGCAGTTCTACCATGTAGTTAACCTCACTGACCTTCCGTACCACTTTGTAGGGTTTGTCCCAGGCTGCTTGCAGCTTGTTGTGTCTGACAGGAATGAGAACCATTACCTGCTGCCCTACAACATACTCTCTAGCTCAAGCATTGCCGTCATACCAGACCTTTTTCTGTTGTTGGGCTTCTGCCAGGTTCTCCTGGGCCAAGCCCATGAGCTACCCGAGGCTTGTCCTGAGGTTTAGGACATATGCCGCAACAGACCTCTTGTGGAATATACACTCACCTTCCCACTCATCTCAAATCAAATCTAGAGGTCCCCACACCCTATGCCCATACAGCAAATCAAAGGGGGAACCTGTGGATTCCTGGGGAACCTCTCTGTAAACAAGCAACAGATGGGGTAAATATTTGTCCCAGTCCCTCTTAAACTGGTCTGCAAATGCCTGTAGCATTGTCTTGAGTGTAAAGTTTAACCTCTCAGCAAGACCATTTGTCTGGGGATGGGAGGGTGGTCTTTAGGTGCTTCACCCCACAGTACTTCCATAGATAAGCCACCAGGTTTGACATGACACTGGCACCTCTGTCAGTCAGTATTTCTTTTGGAAACTTAGTCTACTGAAAATCATCTAACAAAGCATTTGCCACATTCTCAATGGAGGACAGAGCCACTGCCTCAGGGTATCTGGTAGCATAATCTAATACCACTAGGATATATGTTTTCCCTGTGGAACATGGGGTATTCAGAGGCCCCAAAATATTCATAGCTACCCACTGAAATGGCTCCTTAATCACAGGCAAAGGCACCAAATGAGCATTCACCTTGTCTCCTGACTTGCCTACCTTTTGTCATTGCTCACAGGTCCTGCAGTACCCTGATACATTTCTGGAAATTCCAGGCCAATAAACATTCTGCATAATAAGTCTCTTTGTACATTTTATGCCCCAATGACCTGCAAAGGGAATATTGTGGGCTATAGCTACAAGTGCCAGATGGTAGGCTTTGGGCACTACCAACTGCTGTATTTTCTCGCCCTCTAGCCCTCACTCAGGGGTCCACTCTCTGTACAGTAACCCTTTGTCCCAGTATATAGATTCCCCCTTCTCTTGAGAATCAGGTGCCTCACTAGCCCCCTCCATCAGTCTTTGTAATGTATGGTCTGAGAGCTGAGCCTATCTCAACTATCTCTTTGTAACCCTTCCCAGCTCCCCTTCCACAGGAAGTCTTGTATTCTCTAACAGCAGTGCAACACTGTCAGCCTGGGTACTACTACTACTACTACTCACCTCTGCCCTTGCAGTCACTCTGTCCAAGGGAACATCAGTATCCACAAGCAGCTGTGGCTCACCTTCAGTCTTATTGCTACAGGGCAGCTCCCTCCCTGAAGTAACCACCTCACCAGCCTTGGCTGCAAGTGTGCTGTCTGTCTGAGTCTCCCACAGGCTACCAGACCCACATACTTGTCTCCAAGCCTGACTGCGTGTAACTTCATTGACAGACAGTACTGCATTATCAAAATCATTCCCTATCAGGACATCTGCAGAGATATCCTCAAACACACCTACTTGCTGGCTTCCCTTTCCACCCTCCCAGTCAAGGTGAACCCTATCTAAATGTATTTACAATGGGGTCCCTCCTAAAGCTCTTATTGGAGTAGACTGCCGAAGCAAGTAGTGCTCCTCTGTAACCATTGCAGACTTCACAACGGTTAGGTCAGAGGCTGTGTCTCTCTTAGCCATGGCCTCTTTCCAATTCACTAAGATAAGATATAACCTCTTGTGGTAGTTTGGTACCCTTGTTGTCAAAAGACAACTTACTGCTGGCATTTTGTCATTCCCACTTAGTGGCTCTCCCACCTTTTGTGTCCCACCTTGCTTCCATGGACATATATATGCTACATGCCCCCACTGGTTTCATATAAAACATTTAACCCTTGGTCATGGATGTATACCTTAGACCCATGAGCAGCACTGGGTGTCCCTTTCCTGTGCCGTGATGCCCTGCTTGCTAGGCATATGTCTCCCTTCTTCCCTGACTCATCTACAGTATTGCATACTCTATGAGCTAACCAGAGTCTCATGTCCTCAGGCAAAGTGCTAAGGGGTTGTTCCCTCACCAAAAGGTCTACCAGCCTTTCAAAAGTGGTGGCCTGACATCCACTCACCACCTATGAAAATAAGTGCTTAGTTCAGCAACATATTCATACACACTTTCATCTGCCTTGGTCTATGCTCATGAAACTTTTTCCTATAAGCTTCAGGTGTTAACTTAAAACATTCTAGCAAACACATTTTGACTGTATTATAATTTAAACAATCGATATCAGACAGTTCAGAAATTGCAGTTTTAGCTTTAGCATTGATTAAGGGGGTTAGGAACCGTACTCAGAGCCCTTGGTCAGCATTATACTGTTTACATAACCTCTCAAACATATGAATGAAACTATCAAAATTATCCCTCTCTGTAAATTGTGGAAGAAATGTACTGTCCTTTGTTGCTTCTGGGGTTCGGTTTTTCCCTTCTCCATTACCTCCATGACTCTGGTGAAGAGTCAGCATCTCCTTTTCATGTTGCCTCTGCCTCACATTCTCCTCAGCCTCCAGATGTCTCAGTCTCTCTGCTGCTTCTATTTCCAAATGCCTGGCCTCCAACTCAAGTCTATTTAACTCCAGATGGATTTTTAGTTCCTCTGTGGAAAGGTTGAGCTGTCCATTTTCTGAGAGTTATACATCTCCAAGGCCAGTCTGATTGTCCTCCTGGTTGCTATTCTGTGATGCAGCCTTGACTAAAGCTGCAATCATGTCTGCTTTAGTCAGGTTGGCATGCACCAGTCCTTTAGCCTGGCACATCTCAGCACCAGTCCTTTAGCCTGGTACATCTCATCCAACTGCCTCCTTGTTAGCTTACCATGCTTGTCTGCTGACATGGTTGCCTGCTCTTCCTAACTAAGCTAACAAAAAAAATAAAACAATTGTGATAAGAACTCTGAATGTTCACTGCATGGCTGATTGAGAGTACAAACACCTTCAGTGACCACTGTACACAGGCTACAGAAATTCAATATTCACCACACTACAACCCAATTAATATGTGATGTGACTAATTCACCACTGTCAACCAATTAATATGTGATGTAGATATCCCACCACTGCCACCAATTAATATGTGATGTCCCTGCACTGGCCAGTAATAAAGAAGCCTCAATCCTCACCACTTGCAACAGTGAGGGATGTACACAATGGGAGGATGACAAGTACACACACACTAAAGTACAATTTCCCTTAAGAGCACACAGAGATCACAGTTAGTCTGGGGCTGATTTCTGCCTCTTTCTCCAGATTCCCAATAAGACTCCCAATTGGCAAAGTTATAGGGTTAAGATCTTAACTGAATGGTCAATTCAAAATCTCCAGCTCCCTCTCTGTCCAAGCAGTGCTTTGTGTCCCTGCCCAAGTAGCTGACACATGCACACACTTTGATATTTGATTTATATACAAACAGACAGACACTCCTGGGGAAGGCTGGCACAGGTTTACCTGCTATGCCCCTTTCTTCCCAGACTATAAGGTAGTTATCACTGCCACCAACCACTACTTATCAGCTTCTCTAAGGCCCTTACAAAGGGTGCCCAATCCTACTGTGTAATGGTACTATTATCCAAATGGTAAGTATGACCAAGAGCAAGGCTATTGAAGTGGCCTATACCGAGTCACCAAATGCATATGCAAGTACTCTAACAGCTTATATATCTCTAAACAAACCAGTCACAATTAAAATGTTTAATATATCAAATAATAAATAATAAAAGAACAAGACAATGCTCAATCAACACAGTAACTACAGAGTTCAGAATCACAGAAAATATTTTAAAACAACTTTGCAGGACAATCTCAAATAAATACAGAAGACATCTAAACTAAACATTATGATATTCTTATCTATATCTAAAAGATACTCCCCCAGATTTACTATTCCTCTGTGCAGGACTAGCTTAGTCCTGCATGGATGTGGCCATCTAGAAGCAGGACGGCAGAGCGCCATGCATAATAATGAAGCATGCTGCCTGAGCTCCTAGGCTTACATGGAGCATGTAAAAGTGCAGGGGGCGTGTCTGAGAGCAGAGCTTTCAGAATATACACACCCCCACAATGAAGAACAGCAGAAAGTGGTAAGAAATGAGTGAGACCGCTCATAGGTGCCCGCATATCCCCACCAACAGTCCCCCTTGAGTACAACAGCAACAGTATACATAAATAAAATGAAAAAAAAAACTTTATTTTTTTTTTAAATCCCATGAAAGCTAACCATAGGTGCATGGGTGTGCCCTTCACTTAGCTATGGTTAATGCAGCTTAAATGGCTGAAGAGGATAACAAGGAAGATATATGCAAATAAAGCAGAATAGCAATAGTGTAGTGGGCAGAGCAGTCGCCTTATGAGCAGGCATTCCCGGTTTGAGTCCAACTGCAGCAGATTCCATCTTCCATGGCAAAGCACATTATGAGTAATATTTATGTTGCATAACCCACTAAATAACATATTTTTATGAACTGGTGTACTGCAGTAAATACACGTGAGGTGTCAGTGTCATAATGAATAAGGCACTAGTAAGCAGGTTTAAGCACAAATAAGCAGTAGTAAGCATATTTAAGCACTAGTAAGTGGGCTTAAGCCCGTTTGTGCAGCAGTAAGCAATGCCTACACTGGTTAAGCAGTTAACAGCAGGTTAGCATTGCTTACCATTGCACAAACCAGTGAAAACCCACTTACAAATGCTCAAAAGTGCCTTAATCACTCTGTATCCAACGGCCCTTGTTCTGCCCATCAACAAAATAAGCAGCAATGCAGGTCTCGATCCCAGGATCTTATACACCATAGTCACAGTAGTTAACCACCAAGCCATCACAGAAGTGCAGAAGAATGAGACATCAGCAAACAAGTCTTCACCATAGTAAAACCAAACTGAACCTGTGAAAGGAATCAGTATACAGTCATATGTTCCATAACCCACTACATAATATAAATATGTGAGCCGGAGTACAGCAGTAAGTCCAGAAGTGAGGTGTAATTGTAAAAGAGTGCTGAAGTCCCCAATAAAACACAAGGAACCCATAGAGTGTACGTACACATCAATTATGTATACCAGGCCAATATATAACATGTAATGAATAAGAAATCAATGCCAAAAAGGAAATATAATGCAAAGTTTAATGTAAGCAATGCTAAGCATTGCACAGGCCAGCACTGGAGGTGTAAGTAATGTGTACACCAGCTAACTCATTGTGCCCAGTGGTATACCCCTTTAAACAATGCCAACCTTAGGTAAGCAGGTTTGCCCATAGCTTAGCCTTTTCAAAACCAGCCAATCATGGAAAAGTGCGGGAAATAGGCCCTACATAAACCCAAGAGACTGGAATACATCTCATAACTGGTTGTAGCTTTCCCTTGCAGGCACTATGGCAGTAAGGGGTGAAGGTGTGCGCTTTTGGGTGCAGCACTGGTGCATTCAGGAGTCCAAGGTCATGGCAGGACTCCTTGTCAATGACCATGATCAAGGACTGCTGCAGGGCCAGTACCAGGGCTCCCAATATAAGGGGGAGGCCTTGGACCATCTCACCCATGACCTCACCAGTACCACTGGCATACCCCAAACTGGTGAGCAGGTCAGGCACCACTATGCTGACCTGAAGCAGTGTAAGGGGGACCTCTTGGAGGAGTGGCTCCAAGAGGCTAGAGCGGTAGAGGATGTTCCAGTCATGTGTATCACCCCAGTATGTGTGTAATGATTGCCAGCTCAGGTATATCATGGATAGGTATGGCTAAATATTCCTCTTATGTCCCCCACAGCTGAAATGGAGTGGGCCACAAACCAGGAGGCCCACATCAGTCACCTGGTGAGGTTGCAGTGCGAGGCAGGTAAGTAATACTCATGCATTTACTGTCACAGGAAATAAAACTAAAAGTAGTAGTAAATTAATTGCCTGTATAAAACCTGTATTGTTCAAGGCAAGTACTGCATACACTAGACCATATGGCAGAAGAGTCTCATATTGTTTGTATGTCAATAAAAATGTAATAGCCTGACAAAACAGGTCTAACTGCTGGACTGCATGTGTATATTCTGGTATCCTATGGTAATGTAGATTTGCAATCATGTAATAGTACTGTTGTATTAAGCACTGTTACCCACACCATGCACCATAAACTGAATGTGTAGGAATGCCTGTATATGACAGGTGTAATCCCCAGAGGCCATTTAGTACAACTGAGAGACACACAGACAGTAAACAGGGAAAATGCAGACAACAAAAAACAAATAGCATATGCAACTGAGATGTGAACTGTTGTGTTTGTAGCACACACAGCCATGGTTCAAATCCTGCCAGTGGTAGTAGTCTGCATACAGAATCATACCTCACAACTGTACAGATATGTCCAGATGAAAGTGGCCCATATCTGTTGCCTATCAACCTGTCCCCCTGGGAAATCAGTGGAATAATCCCAGACGTATAGGCAGCAAACAGGAAATACGACTGATTGACACACATCTATGAGAACAAAGCTGGCACACTAGCAACTCCCAATACCTTATGTGACTAAGAAGCCACATATGTCCCATTTACACCCCAACTTGTCAAGCTGTGGTCAGAGTGTGTACAGTAACAGAGTGAGATCTGCATAACAGTAATGTGGAATCTGGTACTGTGTGTGGGAACATTCAGGTAGTGCTAATAAACATTCATCCCATGGGTCTGTCAGATACCAACACTGTGTCCAGAAATACAAGAATGATACCCAGTACTGGTACTGTTCACAGTGGTATTGTATGGCATTGCGACTGATGCAGTTGCTCTGAATAATGAGGTATTACACATCACTGTCACCCACACTGTCCTACAACATATAACTGTCTAGGAAATCTGTATAAGAGTGTTGTAATACAAGGTCAGAATGCAAAAACACAGGGGATTAATAAGACAGAAAGCAGATAGGAGATATACAGCAGTATCTATATATCAGAAACAACTGTGATGGACAGTGTTTAAGTTGTAGCAGACACAGCCATGGTCAGAATCCTGGGAGTGGAATTAGGCTGCATACAGAATCATACCCCACAACTGTACAGATGAGGTCAGAATGTCCAGTATATGGGCCCATATATGCTGCCTGTCCCCCTAGTAAGTCTGTGGGATGATCACAGATGTAGAGCCAGAAAACAGGGAATACAAGTGATTGTCAAACATCTGTGAGAACACACCTGTCACTTTAGCACCCCCCGAAACTGTTAGGAGAGTAATATGTCAAGTATGTCCTATCTACACTCCAATGTTGTCAAGCTGTGACCAGAGTGTGTACAGACTGAGATGTACGTCCATAATACTAATGTGTAATCCAGAATGTTGTGTGGCAACAGTCAGGTAGTACTAAAAAACATTGCTCCCACAGGTACGTCGGATCCAAATACTGTGCTGAGAAATACAGACCATTATAACCTGTACTGGTACTGTTCACTCTGGTATTGCAGAGAATTGTGAGTGTTGCAGTTTCTCTGAATAATAAGGTATCACTGGTCACTGTCACCCACACTGTGCTACATAATATAACTGTGTAGGAAAGCATGTATGTGTGTGTGTCAGGTGACAAAAGGTGGAAGAGGGCAATATTCTAGATATGTCCCGGCACACCAGCATGTGGTCAGCACATGGTCAGAGTCTGTGTAGAAAGAGTTGGATAGCTATGTTCACAACATCAACCCGGAATCTGGGAGTATGTGTAGAAACAGTTAGTTAGTGTTAACAAACATTCCCTCCACAGTTATACCAGGTAAGAGGTGTATACTGCAGGTAAAACCGGTTCATGTGTAACAATGACGACAGCCATATCACTGCCCAAATTAGGGTTATAGGGTAGTGTAGTAAGACTTGTAAGGTACAGATAACAGCATTGACTAGGAAAGTAATGTGGACTACAGGAATATACTAGTTTTAATTGACATCTTTATCTCCCCCCACCATATCTCCAACAATTAAAGCAGACAAACGGACATTACTTTGTAATACGCAACAAAAAGTACCACATTACACATAAGCTTAACTGTGATTCTAGATCCATAGTCTATTTAGCTGTGCTGTAAAGCAGAAGCACATTTAGGCACTGAGGACCGGGAGACGGAGGACAGACTGAACCCAACAACATTATACAGCCAAAAAAAAAAAAAAAAAAAGCGCTTTAAGCGAATAAAATAAACACAACACAAAAGACATTTTTTTCATTTATTGCAATGGAGGTTTTTTTTTTTTTCGACTTTTCAGTGTGGCTTTATACGCAAGGGGATTTCAATTTCAGTGTTACAGCTTGTATTGCAAACAGCCTTCACAACAAGGACTTTAACATTTTTGGGCTTTTTGCTTTGGTTGTTGTCGGACTGCTTTTGTGCATTTTACATATCTCCAACAATAATCAACACACCCACCCCAATTGGTATGTAATGACACCTATGTTCTGATAATGTCCAATTGTTTGATAAATATTTTAATGGTTCCCATTGGTTCCCAAGCATGTGCTATATTGAATTATTCCAACATTGGTAGCATGGTGCCATCAATGTACCTGCATGCTGTTCTTATTACCAATGTGGTCCCATATATGCATGTGTTCTGTTTGCTATGCAACTGTTCCGTGTCTGGTGTCTGGGTTAATGGGAATATCTATGCATGCTGTTATATCTAACCCTGGAATGTGTTGACTATTACTAACCCACATATGATGATGAAATCTAAACACTATAGCAAACTTGGGAAGGCCGGTCTCAGTAGACCCACCTGTCCCACCTCAGCTGGCCATGGCACCGGGCGCCAGCATGTTTGGGGCCCAACCCGGGACCTTCCTTTCCACTGGTCCTGCACCACCTTTGGGTGGAACTTCCTCAGGGGATTGGGCTCACCCCGTCCCCTGAGAGTGGGAGTGGACAGGCACCTGTCACCCGTTGTCAGGTCAGGGTCGTGGTGCATAGAGAGATCAACCAGCAGTTTGGTGATCTCCTACGCCAGTTTGAGGGCCGTGCCTCATGATTAGAAAGTCAGCCTGGCTCTGGGACTCAGCCCCCAGAACAGCCACCTTCGGGGCTGTGAAGGTGCAGTGGTGACTGCCCATAGGAGGGGACCTAAGTCCCACTGTTACCACTAGGGGGCTTGTGGGCTTCTAATTTCCCAAGACCCCTCCACATCAAGGTGTTTACCCCCCCACCATGTGTCATATACTGCCCCTGTATGCGTCTTGTTTGTCTTGTCCATTAACCTTCCCAACCTACCTCCCCAAATATACCTACTCCACTCTCACCTGAAAAAAGGTCAATCTGTTCCCACAAAAATATCTTGCCCCATATATAGATGTCCATTTTGCATACATGTCCACTGGACACATGTAATCTGGTCTGACTGGCATCACAACGTATTATTGTTGTCCTCACCCCCTCCCAGGGGTTTGAGTGTCCAAATCTACCTCCAAATTCAGTGCATATGCACGGCTGTTGCTGTAGAAGAAATGGGCAGCTATGGACCTTCCCTACACCCTTCCTGCACATCCCTGGCTATTGTCCCTACTGTCTTTCCCTCTTTGTGCCCCTTTTTTCACCACTTTCCTATCAACCCCTTTTTCTTTTCTTTTAAAGAAATTAGCACGGGGGTAAGCGGGAGTACGCACTTTTAAGCAGCAGTAAGCAGGTTTAAGCCTGTTTGTGCAGAGGTAAGCAATGCCTACACAGGGTAAGCAGTTTAGACACTGAGTATAAGAAACTGTAACCAGAAATTAGCAGTGCTTACCTCCGTGTAAACCCACGCAAACCCGCTTACAACTGCTTTAAAGTACCTTAATCACTCTGTATCCAATGGCCCGTGTTCTGCCCAGCAAAAAAATAAACAGCTCCTGCAAGGTTCGAACCCAGGAGCCTGCAAACCATAGACAAAGTGATTTACCAGTAAGCCATGTCAGATATACATAACCCTCATGTATCCACAAACATATCATCCAGTCCAGTCATTCAACAGTACAGAGAATGTATTCCAACATTTAGATGTATGTGTGTGTGTAAATATATTAATATCTAAACAGATATGACATATCTATATATGTAGATGGGTGTACTTCATAAGATCGACAGACCATTTGATCGACATTCATTTGGTTGACAGCTCATTTGGTCGACAACCAGTATTCAAGGCACTTAACAGGGATTTGCCCACCTCCCCAATGTTGTGCGACCCTGGAGTTGATATATATAGTTGGGGGTGTGGGAGGTGTAGCCCCCACCTACTTTCATTTAAAATGTGTAGTTTTTCTTGTATTTTCATGCTTTTTTGTGCCCCCCACACCCCCCTAACTATATATAACAACTCCAGGGTCGCACAACATTGGGGAGGGGGGGCAAATCCTTGCTAAGTGCCTTGAATACTGGTTGTTGACCAAATGAGCTGTCGACCAAATGAATTTCGATCAAATGGTCTGTCGATCATATGAAGTAGACCCATGTAGATATATATGTATATATATAGAAATATATACATATATATAAATATACAGGAACATATATACATGCAAATGCCTACATCTATAGATATATATGTCTACATCTATATGTCTATATATACACAGCAAGTTACATATATGTAGGCAGATATATATATATATATATATATATATATATATATATATATATATATATATATAGGTTTACTATCATAAAATCAAAATTTAAAACAAAAAGTGTATTATATTTCGAATTTATAGATCGAAAATCAATGATTTCGATTAACATTATGGCCGTAAAGCAGGGGTAAATGTCAAAAATATCGAATTGCGACATTTCCATTCGATTTACAGCAATTCACCAAAAATAAGTGATCCGTAGTAAAATACCAGTACCCTTGTATACTTTCACAGTAATTCCAAAGAAAACACTTTCCCAGTGCCAGAACAGCGATATCCATCAAGATGTCTTGCTTTACAATATTGCAGAAACAGTAAATCCACAGCAAACATATTCCCAGTGCTACAACAGCAACATCCATCAAGATGACTTGCTGTAACATAGTGCATAAACAGTAAATCCACAGCAAACATATTCCCGGTGCCACAACAGCGATATCCATCAAGATGACTGGCTTTAAAATATTGCATAAATAGTAGTTCCAAAGCAAACACATTCCTAGTGCCACAACAGCGATATACATCAAGATGACTTGCTTTAAAATGTTCCATAAACAGTACATCCACAGCAAACACATTCCCTGTGTGACAATAGTGGTTTCCATCAAGATGAATTGCTGTCTAATGCTGAGTACACAATAATTCCACAGCAGACACATACCCATGCTACAATATCATTTTCAACATAGATGAATTACTCTATAATAGTGAATACAAAGTACACATCCCAATAAAAGTACTGCAATGTAAGTTTCCAAAAGTATCCTATAATGCCATATAATTATCACAGACATAATGTATAATGTTATTGCAGACATATCAGAATGAGCAATGGTGTGCCATTAATTGTACAAATCCTAATGGCGTCATGTCGTCACGTTTAGCAAGCAGACGTTGTATCATATACTCCTTATCAGTAAGCCTACGTTTCTTTGGAGATGCAGGCACACAACACAGGAACTTCTGTCTTACATCCTCCAAATGGTTTTGCTCTAAAGTAATAGCATGTAACACATCAGTGATGTAAAGTTCCTTTTTACCTAATAGAGACCTCAGCCTACGGTGCCATCCCTCCACTGCGTTCTGGCTCCTAGGGTAGCCCATGGTACATGTTTCAGACTGATTCCAAAAAGGGACTTCAAATAGTGGTGGTTGTCTCTCTGAGGTGGAACCCCTCATTCCATAATGCCGTGGCCTCCCTAAAATGTAGTTATTTTTAAAGAACTCACATAAAGGAGCACCCCTGTCCCCTAACGCCTCTTCAATTGAACTGAAAGTTTCCAAAATATGTTCCGTGCATATAAAAGCAAGTGAAGGCACCTGTTTACATAACAGTGCGAATTGTGTATCCGTACCATATACCTGTGTCAAGTTAAGCTTCTGGATCTGCCTCCATATAATTTGGCACAAATGAAACCAGCACCCCTTTGCGGTACTATTAGGTAGATGCTTCACAATGCTATTTACAGCCCCTTTTCAAAGTCACTTAGTACCATCACTGGTTGTAAATTAAGATGGAAGTCCCCACATAAAGTAATCAATGTGTTCCAGAAGTGATCATAGCATTCCTCGCATTTGGATGGTAGCATAGCAGCATATACTACAGGTACTACCTTGTTGTTGCTAGAACCATCCAAGCTACAATGAACAGAGTATATTTGTTTACACTCCCTAGTGCTAATTGGAAATGTACCATCAACAAGGATGTATTCCGAATGGCAGAGCAGGCATAGATTACTCTCTGTAGTAAGAATTACAACATCATTGTTATGGCTCTGGAGTGCACTGTGTTTAATGATGAACTGACCCTGCTTCAATGGTATAATCTCTGGCCTTAAATCCTTCACACTTGCTAACTGTAAGCTGGGATTTGTGCTATTCCTATGCCTTAACCTACGCACACTCTGCTTCAGGGCAGCAGTATTAGTCATGGTGGTCACTACGTCCATGGACGTGGTTGCCAGAACCTCAGAAACAATTCTGCAGGGATCCTCCAGAGTCTGTTCAGCACGCCTTTTAATTGCTGCACGTACCCTACTCTGCTCTACCCGGACCACATCCGGTGCATGAAAATGACCAATACTTTTCAGTAGCCTCTCATCATCGGCACACTTCTCTGTTATACAACGGCCCTTACATCTCTGTTTTGCCTTCTGAGTGCAACACCAGTACTTCTTCTCAGGGTTACTCTTTTCCAAGTAATACTGATAACCATCAATACAGAGAATTGCTCGACCTTTTTGGGAGGTAATGGTACCATATAGGGAACCAATAACACCAGGACAACTCACTGCCGGTTGGTCAGACATAGTACCTTAGCTCACCTAGAAATCAACAACAGTAACTATATTACTACAAATTACTGGCATTCATGCTGTGTAACACAAGCCTGTATTATGTCTATGTATACTAATTTACACAGATACAAACCATGACATAGCTTGTACAAGGCATGGCCAAGTAGAGTCATGTCTTACATGTAGAGACATTGTAAAGTGCACTCCATACACTGTTTACTTTTAAATATAATATTGATAATGCTGTCATACTTGACACCTACAGCAGTATATGTATCCTACAAACTAAAACATGTTACTATAAGGTACGTTCCATACTATGCCACTATAATGTATTTCTATGCAGGTAAGCAGCATCCACCTGTATTGTTTTCAGTACTGCATTCTACAATTCTATACCTATACACGACTACTATATGAAGGATTCAGGCAAGCCATATCTTCATGCTTATAACCAATGGAAGTGTCTTAATACTGTATAAGTACCTTACACATGACTATCCACACTGTTATTACAGCACATTCTATTTATTTATTTATTTATTTGCAGTTGGTTTACCAGGATAGTTCATTGGGCCAAAAGAACCCGTTTTCAATGGAGTCCTGGGGAGAAAAGCTCCAAAAAATAGACATACAGAATAGGTACATACAATAGAGAAAAGCTCTATAAGCAAACAAACTTACTAGGTACATACAATACATTACTAAAGATACTTATACAAATTTTAAAAAAGAATACAGTCATTGAATTTGTGTTTGAGGTACTTTCCACTAAGCAATCTTATAGAAGTAAGTAGAATAAATGTGGGGAGTGTTAGGGCTAAAGAGGTAGTAATTTGTAGAAAGTAATTGTTTATGTAGGCATAGTTGAGTAATATAGGAATGATTGGGAGATGAAGAGTACCTTGTTTTTAAGATGGGTGGGAACAAGAGCATTCCCATAGGGATTTAAGATGTGTGTGAAGGGATTTTTTGAACATATAATGATTACCACTGGTGCGAATAGATGGTGGGAGTGAGTTCCAAAGTCGTGCTAGGTTAAAGGATAGAAGGTTTTTACCTGGGGACGAGTTGGTTTATGAACTTCTAATAAGTTTTGATTGTTTGACCTTAGGACTCTGGGTAGGTGCAGTGTAAAAGCAGAAGACAGGGAGGGACAAAGAGATGGGTTATTGATGAGCTTATGGGCTAGGGTTAGCTGAGTGAAGTTGAGCTGATGTGGAAGTTCAAGCCAATTAAGTTTTTGGAGAGAGGAACAGTGGTGGGTGGAGGACCTGTGACCGTTAGCAAACTTTGCGATTTTGTTATAGCAAGAAGAAAGTTGTTTCTTTAGAGAGGACTGGAGATTAGTTAGAGAGGTGATCCATAGAGAAGGGAGGGATAAGGAAGAAGAAGAGAGGGAAATTTTGGTGGTCTTTGTGAGGTATTGATTTTGATATAGCATGCCAAGTTTTGGTGGGTTTTTTATATTTAGTTGTAGATGGGAGTTGAAATTAAGCTGGTTATCAATTTTGGACACCTAGCAGCTTGCTTTCAGACACCAGTTCTAGGATTGAGTTGTTTTGGCTAGTAATGAAGAATGTGTTTGTATTGAAGGGAGTATTTCTGGAGGGTAAATACCATGAGTTTAGTTTTGGGCGTTAAGAGCAAGATGGTTTGTTTTCATCCAGTGCTCAGTGTTTGAGAAAGCTTCTTGTGTGAGTTTTGTAGCTTAGAGGAAGATGTGGCAGAACAGATAATGGTAGAATCGTCAGCGTATTGGATGATGTTAGAGAATGGGATAGATTTGTGAAAATCATTTATAAATATGTTGAAGAGAGAGGACCAAGTATAGAGCCTTGGGAACTCCGGTGGGGTGCTGAGAAAGAAGAAGTGGCCTTTTCCATTTTACAGCTTGGTATCTGTTAGATAAGTAACTGGAGAACCAGTTCACTGAGGAGGGAGAAAGGTTAAGTTTTGAAAGTTTTGTTAAGAGCAGACTGTGTGAGATAGTATCAAAAGCCTTAGAGAGGTCGAGTAGTAGTGTGAGACAATTTGGCCAGAGTCGCTTTGTTTACGGTTTGAGATAGGAGAGGAGGGCTGTCATGGTGCTATGATTTGGCCTAAACCGTGTTGTGTAGGTGTGAGAAGGTTGTTTTCTAGAAGATGTGGTAGTAGTTGAAGTTGAATACACTTTTCTAGAAGCTTGGAGATGGGGGACAGGATAGCGATGGGACGGAAATTGTTGACATTGTGGTTGCTACCGCTTATGTAGAGGATGATAAAGGCTTGTTTCCAGAGTTGGGGCACAGTACATTCCAGGATTGAGCGGTTGATGAGAATACTTATGGGATAGGCAATAGCTTCAGCAGCTATGCTTAGGAAGTATGAGGATGTTATCTGGTGCATTAGTGCCAGGCTTCAATTTTGAAGGAGTTTCTTTATTGTAGATGTAGGTATAGGTTTTAAAGAGAATGGAGCAGAGTGGAGAGGGAGAGTATTTGATGCTGGTAAGGAAGATGAGGAAGTTGGGGAAGGAGAAGAGTTGGGGGATATAGAGTGAGTAGATGGGAAAGTGGAAGGAGAACAAGTGCAGGGTGGATTTTTGGCAGGAGAGGGTGGGGGGTATTGGATTGTAAGGTAGAAGTAGTAAAGGAGGAAGTTAATTTACTAATGGATTCAATGAAGAAGGAGTTAAATTGAGTGGCTAAATCAAAATCTGGAGCATTTGGGTCAGGGGTGTGTGGTTTGCTGGGGTTTAGGAGGGTGGAGATTCCTTTCCAGAATTTCTGTGGATTTGTTTTATTATTGTTTTGGAGGGTGAAGAAGTAATTTTGTTTGTCAGAGATAGTAAGCTTTTTTGCTTTGTTTCGAAGGGTTCTATATTCTGTGTAGGATTCAGGGGTCTTTCTTTTCTGATAGAGTGCCCAGGCTTTATCTCTAAGCATGTTTGCTAATGTGTTTTGGTAAGCCAGGGGCAGAATTATTTTTATTCTTTTTGCCCTTAAGGGAGCAAGGGAATCTAATACGTTTAGAAATGCAGAATTAAAGTGGGAGACTGCGTCTTCTAAGGGTAGTGTCCTTAGATTGTTCCAATTAATTGCATTTAGAGAATCTAAAAAGGTTGTTGGGTTAAAATTTTTGTGGTTGCGGTAGTAATATAATTGTGGGGTGGTGAGATATACAGAGTCGATGGGTGAAAGTGGGCATATGATCACTTAGAGCGTCGGGAAGAGTACCACTATCAGAGCAATAGTGGGGATGAGAAACTAGGATCCAGTCTAGTATACTGCCACAGGAGAGGTTTTTTGATGGACGTGTTACTTTGTTGATTAGCTGGGAAAAGTTATATAGGTTAATGTTAAGGGGGTTAGTTGGAGATTGTATGGAGGTCCAGTTGATATTTACGTCACCTAAGATTATGGTTTCATTATTAATGTTATTGGAGAACAAACCAACCACAGCAAAAGATAAATGTCTGGAAACAAACCACATGAGCTGGAAACAGGAAAAACCTTTATTCCGGTACCTCGGCCCACTGGCCTTCAAAGGAATGAACTAACAATTCACTAAACACCACATAAATACTAGTGCATAGTAATTGAACAATTGTATCATTAGGTAATTAAGTAATTACATACTTAATAAAAAGAAAATCAGTAACAAGACATGAAATAAGTGAACCAGCACCATTTTAACTAACAATCTATTCTAAAATAAAATATTAGATAGATAAATTTACTTCCAAATTTAAACCTCGAGGTTTTAAAGTATTATACTTCAGAATAAATCTACTCTCCAATTTTAATAAACTATGTAAGAAACTGCCTCCTAAAGATACCTTTGGTTTAGCCAAAGCACAGAAAAACAGTGATTCAACTGACCCATTATGCATCCTATAAAAATGATCAAATATAGGACTATCTGTTCTAGCATTGCGTACATCACCAATATGTTCTAGTATACGAACTTTAAGTTGACGTTTGGTCTGGCCAATATAATACTGAGGCAAAGGGCAACCACAACCTACTATATAAACAACACCACATGAGCAACAGTTAAATCTATTCTCAGCAAAATATGTTACTCCATTGATGTTATTGCCTGATAAATTTCTAACTTTTGCACATATTTTACATCTTCCACATTGAAACATTTATCTATCTAATATTTTATTTTAGAATAGATTGTTAGTTAAAATGGTGCTGGTTCACTTATTTCATGTCTTGTTACTGATTTTCTTTTTATTAAGTATGTAATTACTTAATTACCTAATGATACAATTGTTCAATTACTATGCACTAGTATTTATGTGGTGTTTAGTGAATTGTTAGTTCATTCCTTTGAAGGCCAGTGGGCCGAGGTACCGGAATAAAGGTTGTAATGTAATGTAATAATGTACATGTGTGTTCTGACACTATAAAATACTAACTACAATAATCAACAACTCCGTATATCATTACCATGTATTTAGAATTGTTCAACACATTACCGAATAGGGTTTCCCACTGTTTATATCAACAATATATATCACTAGTTGTATAACATATTGAAATCATCATGTAACACTTACAGCGATACGTATACATATGCTATTGTTCGATATTAGCTGTACTGACATTATATAAAATACTGTTTTACATATATATATGTTAGACTACTACGTACTCATATGACAGGTTTACTCACCAGTCCAAACTTGCAACGTAAAGTCCTTGCTGTCGCAAATTACGGATAATTTGCTGTTAGGAAATCCAACTCTGCAGCGATATATTCACTCTCAATTACACTCCGCATTATCGGTGACTCTGTAATCGTGTTGTCTTTTACTTCCGCACTATATGTACGACGTTTTCCCTGCGACTAAGACATCAGCGTCGCAACATCATTGTCGTCATCGGTGAATGGCGTATTCACATGTGCGACGTTCAGTAGTTCGAATGTTAGTGCATGGCGGTTTTTCTTTTTCGGTATGTTTGGAGTGCAGAATTGTTTCCTTTCGACATTATAACTGACGATCAATGGACTGCCAGGTATGTGACCGTCGGTTATATGATAGTAAACCATATATATATATATATATATATATATATATATATATATATATATATATATATATATATATATATATATGTGTGTGTGTAAGTGTGTGTGTAGGTATATACGGACATAGTTATATAGGTATATATGGACATACATCTGTAGATAATGGGAAAATAACTAAAGTAATACTGAGATATGTACAGTAAGATACATATGTAGAAGGTGCACACAATATGGAACAGCCACTATGCCTACAGTTAACACCTTAACAACTGGACACTGTTTGAGCCACCCATACAAATGACAAAACATATATGCCTACATGCACCATTAATGGGGTTGAGAGGCCCAAACAATATACGTCTTGTACGAATAGGTATACCCCCCCCCACAGCTAAACACGTCCACCCTGCAATACACTATCAAGTGTTTCAGATCCCATAACCAGGACCTGACACAACATGGGCACAAGATGTTAACAGTACTACATCCCACCTGTATGATGTCAGGCTGGTATTGGTAACATATCATGCAGCAGAGTCTGGCTCCCATAGGAAATGTACAATGTGGAAGCTACCAACATTCCCAGGATACATATACACAGACACATATATGCAGATACAGATATATATATATATATATATATATATATATATATATATATATATATATATATATATATATATATATATATATATATATATATATATATATATATATATATATATATATATATATATATATTATATATGTGACTACACATACACACGCAGAGATATGTACAGTAAGATACATATGTAGAAGGTGCACACAATATGGAACAGCCACTATGCCTACAGTTAACACCTTAACAACTGGACACTGTTTGAGCCACCCATACAAATGACAATCGTTGCCTGCAACATATACCCACAGAGAGGTCATAGGATATAACACCACACACAGGTTTGCATAAATGGAAAACCTTTATTTGTGTACTATTACAGTTTTATATGCCATTTCATATAGCTGTTCAGACACTGACATCCATGTAAACAGAGTAATGCAACTGTGAAACAGTTATACTAATACAGTAGTCTGGAAAGGTTCACAACTGTTGCTGTCCAGGCCAAGCCCTTCAAATAGTACAATAGTAAAGACAGACTGGGCCACGGAATACCAAACAATCAACAGTAAGTAATGCAGGCACATAGTTCAGCAGCTTCTATCTACACTCTGTACACAATCAGTAGGTGGTAAAGATGTCAGTTGACCAAATGGGATGTAACTGTTACATAACAAGGCATAACTGATGCCATCAAAAGCACACTGACAAATAGAACAGTCTGTATGGCAGAAGGCAGTAGGCCTGCATTAACCCAATTTATGTAACTAATGTAAATATATGTGGATTGTATGGTTCTGTACATCCAGATACCTTAAGGCAGCTCACCCCTGATACCCCCACATGTTGTAACAGCCTAGGTTATTTATGGTGCATCCCCCCTAGACTCAATAATACAGGGCCATATACCACTGCTACATATACCGGCCTCTGGAGTGCATAAGGGCACACATGTATTGTGTAGGTGAAGCCCACACATATATGGCCCCAGCCCCACCATATGTATGGGGGATACAACAGCAGTAGACTGATGGCAGGAATGGCAGTGTGATATACTCACAGCCCACTACAGAACAACCCCTGATAGCATGTCATATGTGCAAAGCTTAGTATGTAGGTGGAGGACAGAGGCTGGAACACATGCACATATGTGGATAACTGTTGCCATACACTAAGCAAGTTGCTGGTGTTACAGGATAGTCTGTAACATACCCTTAGTCCAGGATTTGAGGTTAGAAACATAAATGAATGTAGCCATTTTCTGATAACACTCAACACACACAGTGCCAGTGAAATACCTGACACAGGACCTGTGTGGTGGACAGACAAAACATGATAGGCACACCTCTGGCCACTAAGAGGATAGGCCCACAGTTGAGAGTTATGTAGACAGACTGCATTCCAAAGTAAACTAGTATGTACACACAAACCCTGTAACACCAGTACTATACAAAACATAACACAACTCTATTCACACTCTGTAGTTCTGGAACCTCCTACAGATATGTAGCTGACCTGAGTGTGCTGGTTCACCTGTAAGAGGTACTGCTACCTGCTGTCTGTAACGCTGATGCCCACAAACAGAAAGGATGTCCATCACACAGGAAAGGTAAAGGGACCATGCCCACATGATGTAGGGATTTATAGTAGATGGTTGCCATGACAGTGGTAATTGGAAGTACTACACAGCAAGCTGCATGCAGTTAGCAAGTGGAGGACACTGCTTGATGCAGAGGCCATCACCTGATCATGTGCATCACCTACTAAAGCCATGTTGCAATCTATTCAAAGCAGCTCAATCCATTTACTGGAGAGAGAGAGAGAGAGAAAGAAAAAGAAAGACAAAAAACTTCAAAAAAAATGCTTAAGGCAAAGGCATTCAGCCAGCATTCATTCTTCAAGACATCATTCCCACAACAGGTATGTGAAGTATATATACATGTAATTGAATATAGTACCTGGTCCATAATAATGGAATGGATAATGTAGAATGATCTATATGTGCCATCAGGTGTTGATGTGATGATATTCAACTGAACAACTGCTATGGATAATAGTGTCTGTCCCTGTGGGTAGTGGCCCATAGCTGATAGCTGTCAACTGTGCAGGTCAGCACTGACTGGCAAGATGTAAGCCATCATAGTGTGTGTTGTGTAATGGGAAGTATGTACATTATGTGACCAATAGCTGGTGATGGAAGTAATGCCATTATGATGGACACGTGGGACCCATGGCCCACCATTGGCAGGATACTCAGGTTAATCTGTAATGTAGTATGCCGGAATGCCATAGGTGTGTAATAGGGCTACCAGCAATCGGGTCCTACGTATACCCCCCTAATGTCAGGCTGTGTCCATATGTGGCACCTGTCTGTGTTGTAGCAAGGCAGAACAGTGCAGCTGTGCAGGAAGGTGTTGTGAGATTGTGGAGCTGATGTCTGAATGTACCCCACATATAGGTATGCATATGTGTACATATGTCACATATATAATATATAAAGATATATATGTATATCAGCATGTGTGTCCACAAATATACAGATACCCATGTGTAGATATATATATATATATATATATGTGCACATATATACATCACATATATCTACAAATATATAGATATATACCTATATGCACATTTCTACATATATACAAACACACACACACAAGCATATATGTATGTAAAGACATGACCCTTATATTACTACCACAGTGATGCATGCTATGTGTGAGGCACCAGCACACATAGCAATATACATAGATATCTACAGCTGGCAGTGTGTGCAACATGGATGGCTATGTCACATGTTAGTCCCTTGTTGGGACCACATTGCCCCCATCTGTGAAGTATGCAATGGGAATATGGGGAAGTACGGCAGGTACACTTGTGGAGGTGGTCAGGATTGGTAGATATATAGCACAGTCTACAGGGGTGGTATGCGACACATGGGGTAGGTAAACACCCTGGATGATGTGTGTGGTCTGTGATGTGGATGCCGCATGGGCCCCAATATGGGGACAATGGGAAAAAGCCTCCCACCCACTGCTACTCACAACAGCAGTCCATGTCCTGAAGGTGGCTGGTCTGGAGGCTGAGCAAGAGGAACATGTTGGCCCTGTGAATGTGTACTGAGTGCCTCAGACTGATGTAGCACATCCCACATGTGTCTGTGGAGCCCGGTATGGAACAGACCCTAGATCTGACCTCAGGGGACAGGAACATGTCTGTGTGTAACCCGGGGGGGGGGGCGACATCCCCTGGGTGGTTCCACCTGATGGTATTGCTGGACCAGTACATGAGGAGGCCTCAGGTGGGATACACATGTGATGTGGCTAGGTATCATGGGCAGATGGGTTTGGAGAGGTGGATCTGCTGGCCAATAGAACATATACATGTTATTCTGTCACTGTTATTGAACATATGTTGGTAGTAATATTCTACACAATCCCGGTACATGTCCAACAACATGCATAGATATCCCCAATAACACAGAATGTTAGATGTTCAGCAATCCCAGAGCAGCCATACCACTGGCATAGATGGAACCATAGTGGTCCTGACAATGGCATGCAGGTAAATAGTCTGTAATAGGCCAGCAATGATAGTGTCCACACAGGGGACATGGCTACAATCACATAGCAGAAAGTGTGGTACAATACAATATCTGTTCCACTGGTAGGTAAGCTGTAACCTTACCTAATGAGTTGCATGTACAGTTTGTTGAAGCAGATATGATAAGGGAGTGACATAGATGTGTATTACAAACTATGGTAACCTTGCTGTATGAGTTGCTCAGACATGTTTCCAGCTTGATGTCTTTCAGCCAAGATGGCACATGCATAGTTGCCCACCTATTCCCAAGCAGAGAATTATGTGTTGATATCACACTTGATCCAGCACTATCCAGTGCTGTTTGGCAGGGCTGCACATGAGCAGCAGGAGCGGACCACCCTGTGGAACGACCTAGTCCACAGGGTCAATGATGTCGGACTGCACAACCGCAGTTATGAGCAGGTCCAGCATCATTGTACTGACCTGCTTCGCAATGCCCGTCATTGTGCTGCTATAGTCTGGGGGGATCACCTCACCACATGGGGGGCATGCAATCCATCCCCCCTGACATGTGTGGAGGAGCTCCTGGCCAGCCTCGTGGCACCTGCCCGTCCGGATAGCTGACAACTGCTGGACTCCTTCATGGAGGTGGGTGTCACCCACACACTGACCGAGAAGCATGCAGGTAAGGACACAGGGCACATCAGTAGACCACTGTTGTGTATACATCCGCATTGGTACAGGTAGATCATGCATATCTGACATGTCATAGATATATTGTGTTGCTGCATTGCAGTGATAACCAGATGTCCAGACGAGGTAGTATCATCGGAATGTACTGTTGATGTATTGTAATACTGCACCCACCCTGTAGCACTGCCACAGGTGTGGTCACTGACATTGCATCTCTCACCCTATTATGTAGGTCCCTCCGGGATACCACAAAGACAGCAGCCTGTAGCTGGTGAGTATGTTTTATGTAGATGCTTGCCAACACACCAGGCATGTAATGGTGATAGTATATTCCATGCACACATCTAACACACCTACCCTGAATGCATGCTGTATATGTGCATGTATTGTTGCTGTGAAATGCACGTTCTCACAGGGGTGACCATGATGGGGTATTGAAAGGGTATGTCAGACACCTGCATGATAACTAACATCCTGTGATTGCGGAATGTGTCCACAGGGAGTAACATACTGGTTATAGACATGGCCTACAGTAGGGACATGTTTGGAACAACACCCATATACAGTGCAACACTAGCGTATATACCTGTAGGACAATGGCAACTGCTGCAGAGATACACTATGGCATAAGGCATTATAGTAGTCCACATTATCAGCTGGGTGTAGGCTGCAACATGTGGTTCTCAGTGTATATGGCACTGCAAAGTGAGACGTGTAGGGCTTACTTGTCATGTACTGCATACAGGCTGAAGGAGTGGGGTTTCAGCATGACACACCAGTACACTGCAGCAGGGCTCCAAAGGATGCTAGGAATGGCTCTATCTGCACATAGTCAGGTTCAGGACCTGTAGCAGCCGTAACCCTACCCACACAACAATAGTGACAGCAGTGTGTGAACACCATGGGAAGTGCACATGAGTAGACCTTGCAATCATGCAGAATAAGGGGATATGTGTTGGGCAGACTGAACATACATTGGCAAATGCAGATGGCCCACGCTGGTACACCCCTGCCAGGAGCATTGACTGCTGTAGTGCACACAAAAATAGGTGCGATAAACAGTAATGATAAGGGTGTGCGCACATATGCTCACACGGTGTGTATGCAATGCGGTCAGCAGCCGCACACCTAACACAATCTGTAGACACTGCATGTGAAAGTACAAGACATATGTCACATATCTGGCTCATGTACTGCTAAGATATGTGGTGATGTACTAACCTATGAACCTATGAACCTAGGTATGTGTTGCTGAAAAACATAGGAGCTGTGAGAAGTAAAGCTGACATAACTGACACAGTACTACACATTCTGCAATGGGTTGTGTACCTGTGAGTTTTGGTGCACAGTACATGGCAGGGTGCAGAACAGGTGCACATCAATACTGTGAATATGGGTGCAGTGGTATCACGGGAAGGGGCATCACCTAGTGACACAGCACATGCATCACATACATGTATACTGTTGCTAGCATGGATTGACTATAGAACTGCATGCTGTTCTGTACCATATGTTCTGCATGTTGGCATATGGGTAATAAGAGGACTATGTGTACTATCATTGAGCAACCTCACCTGTATGGGTGTATGTGTGTGTCCTGGTGGTTAGTTAGTTTGCGTGCAGGGTCATTCTGGTGAAGTGGAGGGAGGTAGATGCATGTAGGATGCGTGTGTGCATGTGTGTGTTTGTGTAGGTGGCCAGGAATGCACATGTGTGGTTGTGGGGTGTTCATACGGTTGTACCTCCCTTTGGGACCATGCAGTACATGGACATGGACTGCCACATTACACACCAGGAATACCTGTCATGTGTGCAATCACAGAACAGCAAATAGTATAATATGGTCTGTAGCATGGAACAGGCATCCAGAGGGAAGGTAGAAACCTGGTATACCCTTAATATCGCAGTCAGCAGAGAGGTCACCTACAACCCACGTATGCAGCTCTACAGATGCATTGGGGAAGTACTAGTCAACACTAGGGAGTGTATCCAAATATTACAGTTGCCACATGATAGGCTGAAGGAGCAGCATATCTGGCATGTACTGAGCATTACATGCACATGACACACTAGTGCAATATATTATGGATACAACATACTAGCCCACACATATAAGGGCCATGCACATCATTTCTGGACATACAGAGGGTGCATATCAAATGACAGCAGTGAGGCCATGTAAAACCACTACACACAGGTCAGGCAGGTAAAGTTGTAACAGGCCTTGTGTTGTGGCCGCTTGTGTGGGCATTTAGAGGACTGAGATGTTAATGAGTGGTATCAATGTGTGTATGTTAACAAGTGTGATGCAGGATGGGGTAACACAAGATCATATACGTGGGACTGTCTGTAAAGCCATGGACAGTTAGGTATTATGGAGATGTGTGTGTGTGTGTGTGTGCGTGTGTGCGTGTGTGCGTGTGTGTGTGTGTGTGTGTGTGTGTGTGTGTGTGTGTGTGTGTGTGTGTATTGATAGGCAATGCTGTACAGGTTTTAAAGTGTGTTTATTGTTTTCCGCCACAGGTGGAGAGGTGGGTCAGGGTCCCTCCTGCATGCAATCTGATGTTGATGTCCATACAGACACCAAAGATAATGATATTAATGTTGAGGTGCAGGTGGGGTTGTCAGGGGCCGACACTGCACCAACATTTGACATCCCCCTTTTAGCTATCCCACCCCTGCACACAGTTTCAGTGCCTATACACACCCCATCACCAATTGCCATAGCGGAAGGACAGCTGGCATTCAGTGGCAGTGCACAAGAAAGTGAGGTAACTATGCCTATTGTGTCCGGTCACAGCAGGCATAGTCAGATGTCCCAGGGTGCACATGGTAGGGCCGCTGGACATCATGCCCCTGGCAGAGGCGACATAGCTGGTACCAGCAGAAGCATATTTCAGGCTGTCATGGCAGTGCAGGCACGTATAGAATGCTACCACAGACAGAACCTGAGGCTGCAAAGGGATGCTCTCACATCTTCAAATAACAATGCCCATGAACTGGCTGGTGACATCTGTGGATAAACTGAGTTCATGGATAGACAGTCTGGTAAGATGATGGCCCTCATCGACCGTGGTCTGTCCATGCTTGAACGTGTAGTGGGAGTGCGGCAATGGCCACATGGATATAGGCCAGCAACGTCAACAGCTTGTAGTCAACGTGGATGTGTTCAGATACCAAGGGGCTCCAGACATGGCAGTAGCAGCTCTGGCAGTGTGGGGGGTGAACTGCCCTCACCACTCCACAGCAGGGCATGTGCATGTTGTCCTGGCCAGTCCTAGGAGGGACTGGTACAAGCAGACAAATTTCATCAGCAGGTGAGAGTAGCACATCGAGGCCTGTACCTGGACTTGCTTGTGAAACCCCTGGCAGGCACAGTCCACATGTCCATGACCGGAGGCAGTGAACTGCACACCCTGCCAGTTATGGTCTGCAGCTTTCCATAAACACCTGTGTAGGGCAGCCAGATGGCAGAACTGTGTGCATGCATACCCACACACTATGCAAACACACCTAGGGCAACCCTATACGTACACACACCACATCACCTTGCCCAGCTCCCAACAGTACACCCCTCCACCACACACACGGTGTCAAATGTATGGCCCACCCTCAGCCTCTGGCAAACCAACATCACACCCTGTGCATATGATGATATCTGTGCCACATCCCTGTCATTCTTACCATCAGTGCAGGGACAGGTTGATATGGTTCTGATCCACACGGTAACTGTAAAACAGTGTACCACAGTACTGCAGTGTAACATGTTGTAGGGAGTAGAGTGTAAGGCATATTTGGCAGGTAGTGTAGCCATCCAGCAATGATGGCTTATAGCTGTTAGTAACACTGGATGGTTGTGGTCTCTACAACGTTATCCATTTGTGTTGTAGATGTCCATGTGTCAGCACTAGGATGCCCTGTGCATATGATGATACCTGTGCCACATCCCTGTCATCCATACCATCAATGCAGGGACAGGCTAATATGGTTCTGATGCATACGGTGACTGTACCACAGTGTACCACAGTACTGCAGTGTACCGCGTTGTAGGGAGTACAGTGTAAGGCATGTTTGGTGGGTAGTGTTGCTGTCCAGCAATGATGCATTATAGCTGTTAGTAACACTGGTTGATTGCAGTCCCTATAATGTTATCCATTTGTGTTGTAGGTGTACATGTGTCAGTACGAGGATGGTCTGCAGTCATATTCCACAATGGGGTATGTCACTGTGGTGACAACATGGCTGTGATATATCTGGGGTACAGTCGAACACACTTCACAGGTTACTAAACCGGTTATTGCCTGTACCACATGGACAGGTGGGCCACTGAGGCGTGTATACCCTGCAACCTGATGTAGACCCATCCACATACATGCACACTGTTACTTGGCAACACTGGGACTAGACCCCTACCTAGCTATGTCATGATACTGAAGTGTGTGGCTTGCATTGCACACACCACACAGTGTTTAGGGTGTCCCAGGTTACATGGTACATGCAGAACATCCCCTGACATGTACAGTATGCTAATGGGGGATGTAATGGGTGCATTTGGACAATACGTAGTGTAACATACCATCATATACACAATAACAGCCACATAACAGCCAGACACACATCTGAGATACCAGGGCCTATCGCTGCTAACTAACTTGACCGTGTCTCCAATGTGTTACAGGTAGGCTGCACACATCACATGCATAACCGGCGTGGATTGTGGTAACATTTACCTGTATGATTGATGGTGACAGTGGTAACCATAACATGATACATGGGACATATACCGGGTGTAACTTTGTGTAATTGCAGTGTACACAGCACCCATATCCCCCACTGGATATTGTACTCTCTGAAACCCATGATGACACTCTGCCATACCCACCATCACACATTGGCCATGACTGCGATACTACCCATAGTATACCCCAACATTGGTACTAGAGAAATATGCATCTCATGCACATGACACACACGTAGTAGGGTGTTGCATTGTCATGCCTCACCTATGGGCAGCAACAACACTATCTGTACTACTGTGTGGCAATGGGTATTGTAATAGGAGTATGTGGCCTTGGAATGCTATTCCCTACAGATATACGGACATGCACAACTACACACACTTGCCAGAACACAATGGGTATCCAATGCCTATCACCCCATTTGTAAAACACTGTTGTGCTGGTACTGCAAGGCTTGTGTAGCTGGTATGGAGGGGAGCTTAACAGGGTACATGTAATGTCCCATACAGCAACAGCCACAGCTGACTATGGCAATGGGTGTTGCGTTGGTTGTGAAGGCCATCATGGAATTCTCATGTACAGGTGTGCTAACACACAGACACTGCTATACTCAGTCATGCAAATGTACACATGTGTCAGTACGGGGGTGCATCCCTGCAGGTGGTCATAGCTGTGTGCCTAGCAATTGTCCAGGGGGAGATGGGTTGTGTAGGGGTTGTGTGTACAGTGTTATCCTGCCACCTGGCAATCAACAGACAGGCACTACTGTCATGAGCCTCAGGGTGAGAATGATATGCATCAGCCAATCCTCCAGGTGCCTCCTACACATGGCCACTGAGGTAGTCAAGGTGACATGTATGCAACATGCATTAGAACACATGGTTAGTGTCTGTGATGGAGACCTGTACCCAAGCATGTTCTGTTGACTGTGTTAGTGAAGTGGAGGTACCTGTGGCATGTGGTGCGTATAGGGTGAAATCTCCTATACGTGCCACTTCTTATACAGCTGGGCAGACATGTCAGTGTCAATCAAGCTTAGTTTGCCTGTACATATCCCAGCTGGATACCTGCCACCTGCACATCTGTACAAGGACTGACAGTCATCAGATTGGCAAGTAGCTATGCAGTAGCATGAGTGCATTGACAGACGTTTGACAATAATATGTATGCCATAACTACATGTTGGATGCCCTCACTAACATGCGCTGTACAGACGGTAGTCTACAGTTACATTCCACATGATGGATCATTATCCAGTAAGGGGTATATACTGTGACACAGCTCACACACCAGGGATACAACATAGAGGGCTCGGTGTCCATCCATGCTCGCTGGTGTGCCTGTAGTCAGTACTACATTAAGCACTCTACTCTTGCCTGGGTTAGCACTGTTAACAGTAGTACTGCCATGATACACTACATGCCAGTGTGACAGCACATACCCTGGGCTACTACACCTGTATGTAACACATTCACATGGATAACAGTGCTGTACAGGCCTCATATATATCTGTGTCCCACACAAGACACTCACACCCCTTGCTACTGTAATGGCAGCACATGGGTGCATGTGTTGTATATTGCATTACATACACTTATTACAGGTTATCAGACTGGGTTGTGTGTCCTGGTTACCAGGGCTAAGCTATGTTTAGCAAGTATCAACATTGCTGCAATATAACAGATAAGCTGATTTGCACACTGGTAAGCGCTGCCTACACTGTGTACATGACCGTATGTTTACCCATAGCTTAGCACTGCTTAGCTTCACACAAACCCATGCAAACGTGCTTAAAGCTGCTCAAAACTGCCTTAACCACTCTGTATCCGACAGCCTTTGTTCTGCCCAGCAACAAAATGAACAGCCCTTGCAGGTCTTGAACCCAGGATCCTTTACACTGAAGTCACAGCACTCAACCACTATGCCATGACCACTGTGAAGACTGCTGTCATTTTACCAATATAGCTGTCAATACACATATTGAGTAGTATTGAACATTTGCCTGTAGTTCCTAAATTGTGTAGTCCTTGTTATTAATATGACTGTTACATCACATATGTTGTTTTATCATAATGTGCACATAGCAGATACATACGGTGAGATACATGTGGGAGGGTATACACAACTGTGACGTTTACTCACAACAGGAATATGGTCGTGTCCATATAATAAACTCAAATGCAATGGAACAACTAGTCACCATTCCCACAAGAGGAGACAGTATACTAGACCTGATCATCACAAACATGGGGACAAAATGCTCCACACCAGAAGTATATCCCTCTTTGGTAAGATCAGACCATAAATTGATCTCACTGGAAATCCACATCCCGCCCCCACCCCCTGCACAAAAGACCACAGTGAAGAACTTCTCAAAAGCCAACTTCACACTTCTTAAGACTGAAGTGGTATCCTTCAAGGTCCCTGGGCCAGTGCAAACCACAACCCACACTGCTGAATCCTTTGCAAATGCCTTCTACGGGCACCTTCAAGAATGCATGGATCATGCAATCCCAAATAAAACCAAGACCCATTCCCCCAAAGGCAGGCGCCCGGTCTGGTGGACCCCAGCCATAAACAAACTTTACAACAGGAGGAGGAAGCTACTACATGACAGAGCAAAATCCATAAAAGGGAAGACATCTCTGATCAGTACTAGCAAAAAACTACGATCACTCATAAAATCATCCAAGGCCAACTTTGAGAGAAAAATCGCAAAAGACACAAAAGACAATCACAAGGCCTCCTTTAGCTATGTTAGAAACCTGGGTGGAAACTCCCAGATATGCTCAGAGTTAGACCAAAATGACACAAAATACACTGAACCCACTGACATTGCCAACATTCTGGCAGACAGGTTCAGTGCAAATTTCTCCTCCCTCCCCAAAAGGAGAAATAACTATCCCAGCAGAGTGTAGCCTCCTAACATCTCAGATGCCCAGGTGAGAGCCGCTCTCTAAAGCTAAAAACACAGCATCAATGGGACGGACGGTGTCCCGGCTGTGTGCTACATGAACTCAAGAGGAACTAAACCTACACATAAGGCTGCTGTTTAATCTTAGCCTTACTACAGGATACACCCAAAGAGTGGTACGGCAACAGTGGTCCCACTTCACAAAGGCGGTGCTTCACGGACCCTGGAAATTACCCCCATAAGCTTGACGAGCCTGGTCTGCAAAGCTATGGAGAGGATCATTATGGAACTCATAAACAAAGACATTGGGGACCTACAGACATTGGATCCTACCCAATTTGGCTTTGTCAAGGGCAGATCCTGCCTTTTGAACTTGGTCGACCTTTTTGAAACAGTCACTAAGGCCATTGATGAGGGTAAGGCAGTTCACACAGCCTACCTTGACCTTGCAAAAGCCTTTGACACAATACCCACTTGGGCATCATAGACAAACTCACCAGCTTAAATGTAAACCCATATGTCACAAGATGGGTTGCAAACTGGCTCAAGGACAGAACCCACAGGGTCAGAGTTGCTGGAGCTATGTCAGACTCTAAGCCAGTCACAAGCAGTGTCCCACAGGGCTCAGTCCTGGGACCCCTCTTGTTCGGCATTTATTTTCCGAGTACAGGCAAACATTGGAGGATTGTGGCTGACAAAGTTTGCAGATGGCTGCAAACTGGGCGCCATAACTGATACTCCAGCAGACACAAACATCCTTCAGAGAGGCCTCATAGAAATGGATAATTGGTGCCAGAGCCATGGCCTTAAGCTGAACGCCAAAAATGTATAGTCATACCCTTTGGGAAAAACAAGATACCCACAAATTACCACATAGGTGGTAATCCATTAAGTACGGAAGAGGTAATCAGGGACCTAGGGACCCAGGTTGACAGTAACCTCTCATTTGACACTCACATTGCCAAAGTGGTTAGGAAGACCTTCTATATTGCCCACCTTATCATGAAGGGTTTCACATCTAGATCAAGAGAAGTCATTGTGCCCTGTACTCTTCACTTATCAGGCCAATGATTGAGTACAATGCCCCATTTGGGATGTATCTTACCCGACACCTGCAGCATATGGAAAGACCCCAAAAGTTCCTCACCAAGAGGATAAAGGGTCTTAAACATATGTCATATGCTGCCCGACTGAAAAAACTCCAGCTCTATTCAGTCGCATACCGCCTACTCAGAGGTGATCTGTGCTTGACGTACAAGGCCATGTCCAATCCGGAATTAATGGACATGCTCCACCTCAGAAAATCCAAATCCATCAGAGCCACGAGAGCAAGAGACTTAAACCTCAACACAGAAATAAATAGGACGTGCTGGAGGGACAGATTCATAAGCAGAGGCTCCCTACACTCTGGAACAGAATTCCAATCCATGTTAGGCAGAGCCCCTCACTAACTCTATTCAAGAGAAATCTTGACGAGTGGATGGGAGATCGTAGGTTTACCCCGGGGGTCATCTCTGTGTCACTACTAGACAGAGGCACAGTAAACTAAACCCTAAAAGGGCGTAGTATTCTCATCCTAAGGGGTGGTGAAAGCCACACACACTCTGGCTAGGCTTATAAATGCCCTAGGGCAGATAGCCTAGTACGAACCTATGAACCTATGAACCTATGAATAGGTCTATATATGTCTATTTGTACATACACATGTATACTCATACATATGTCTGTATACACATCTGTATAGTGCTAGATATATATGGCCATGTGTACATCTCTTCGTATGTACATTTTATGTATATATATATATATATATATATATATATATATATATATATATATATAATATGTGTGTATATGTCATACCTCTCAACTGCACCAAATAACTTGTTTTTCCCAAGTTTTGGGGTTCAAATAATGGGGTGCCACGATTCCCAAGTAGCACCCCTTCATTCCGAATTTTTGGTTGAAAATATAAATTTTTTTTAAATATTTTTTTCGCACTTTTGGAGCTGATGTCATCATGTGTGCGATGACGTCAGCGCCATCAGCCTGTCGGAATTGAGCTCATTGAGCTCACGGGCACACACTTGCTGCTGCTTAACTGAATATCAAGGGTACTTCTGGCTGGTTGTTAGGCTTCTAACATGAACTGAACTCAATCAGGTAAACTCTAAAGCTAAAAGGCTTCTAACTGTTGGCTCCATTTAGGCTTCTAACGTGAACTGAACTCGCTGCTGCTTAACTGAATCAGGTACTGGAACTGAACTCTTTATTTATTAAGGCTCCATTTACTGCCATGAACTGAACTCGCTGCTGCTTTCACCATATGTCCTGAACACAGAGTGTAGCCCTACCTCTGCCCCTATAGTCCCAACTTCATAGTGCAAGGGGATGTCAGGTGTGTATAACAGGTATATTAGTAGACTATTGCTATTGTAATAGGGATTGTCTTCACATACATGGTGTATGTGGGAGATCACATCTGCTTTTCACATGTGCACCATTGGCTACTGACAGACATCCTAAGGACATCATAGTACAGTACCTCTGCTAGCATGTAATGCTCCTATGGACTAAAGCAGAGATATTGACTAAATTAGAGATGTTGGGAGGGTGGCCTAATGGTTAAGGTGTTTGCCTTTGCCTTTTTCAAACAGGTGCAGAGGAGGTTTGAGTCTCACATAATTTAGAAGCTTAAAAAATGGCTCATAAAGGGCAGTTTAGCTAGTACTAATCTATGAACCTATGAACCTATATGCGGACATTCTGACACACTCTGGACAGTCCATAGGTATACACAGAACCCTTAGTGCAAAACATGTGGACTAAGCCTGACAATGTGGATGTTAACAGCCATGTAGATGGGTATAACACATAATGACTGGTATACATTTGCCCTCATAGGTTATGCATTCACACACCCCTGTCTGTCCTGACGCATAATAACCATTGGTACAGAAGTGCCATGGCCACATACTATCCACTAGATATTGACATACATCTGTACAGCATCCCACTGGTCTGTCTGACATACATGACTGTTAAGGTAGGCCCGGCAGCAGTATAGCTGGCAAGTATCTTGATATGACATCTCATTGGATAAGTACACTAAGCTGCTAGGCATATAACAAAGCACTGTGCAGGCTACAGGCAGACTGACTCAACACTGGCCTACATTTCCTATGGGGGAATGCACATGTACCTGCATATATAGCAGGCTCTACAGGCATGTCACAGCACAGAGTAAGATACACCTGTATGAAAGTGCATAACCACAACCAATGTGAACACAGCCACAGCCACATATGGTAGGCTAGTATAATATTACAGTATATGGACTATCTGTTCAACACCATCCTCATATGTGCCACTCACACACTAACCCTACATATACTGGGCTGCTACACAGTGTGGTCTGATGCCTGTCTGTGGTATGGGACATGTGTGTGTGTATGGTCCTACAAACATGTAAGCTGATACAGTAACATACAGTGGAACAGCATGTAACATCAGATAGAAGGGAGCCAAGAACAATGACATCTACCACAGTCTGTACACAGGCCAAAGTACATAATAACAATACAAACACTATTGACATTCGCCATAAGTACACAGATCTCAGTGCTGTACACACAACCACAGAATGTCCAGGTTATGTCATCAAATATAACCCCTATTGTACATAACGTGTAGCAGTCTGATATCTCACTGGCTTGTTATTAGATATGATGTCATTAATTATGGTGTACAGCACATATGCACCTCTTAATCCATGACATATGTACAAAGGTTGACAGAGTTGTGGCTGGAAGCACATACACAGGGCCAATATTGACATGTTGCTGTGATTACCTCATACATTTACTGTTGTAACAGGGTTTGTTGCAACATATGTCCTAAGAGGGATATGAAATCAGTAACTGTCATGGCTTTCACCATCTACAGACTGCAATCATCACACTACCTTCTGCAGTTCACAGATAGATGCTCTGTGGGTAACACATGAAAGCAAAGGCACCACACACTGCCCAGTCTGCAGATGACCCTACAGATGGGGATTCCTCATAAACATAGCACTGACATGGCAAGTATTAAAACATGTAGGACAGCCATATCCACACACACACCCTGTTAAACCAACATTACTCCAAATGCAGTATAGCAGCACTTACAGTCTGTAGTCAGGTCAGGCACATCCCCCTCCTGTGTGTTGCCCTGTTTACACAGTGTATGTTGTTAGAGGTAAATCCCCAATCCATCTGAGATGTTGTTTGCCAAACAACACTGCTCACAGTGAAAGAAAAGGCCCAACACCAACATGATGTTCCTAGATATTGGAGTGTGTTTCCATGCAATTGGCTATGGGAATGTTACCAAAGCTGTTCCACATGCAATCAGCTAGAGGATGGCTGCAATTCATGCAGAGGCCATCAGCTGATCATGAGCATAATTTAAAATACACATGCTGCTGCCTAAGCAAAGCAGGTGTAGGTCTCCACATCCATCAGAGAGGGAGTGAGAGAGGCAGACAGAGGCAAAGACAAGTCAGGAAGGGGTGGGAGGGTAAAACTTACGCATGTTTGTGTCACACACCTACCAGCACAGGGTACCAAACCCCTGATGACTATGTAGTGCTATTACATTTCTATGCAGTTATTGGATGCGCCACATAGGTTAAATGTTGAGGAGACCTCAGAATGTATATGTGATGGTGAGTGACATCTGCAATAGGGATATGGTAGCTATAAGGTAGGTGTAGTACAGGTGCCTGTCTGCATGAACAGGTGCCAGCATCAACACAGGCACACTCTCACAGGGATGCACACACATTGACACACTTGGCAGGGCCAGGAATACAACTCATCACTAGTGAGATTGCCACAACACATTACTGTGCTGGTATCACATGCACCACAGGGGTCATATGGAGGTTATATGGGCAAAGGTTATGTGGAGGTGTCTGACATCAGACAGCATGTTTCAGTATGCCAATGGGGGTTGTAGTGAGTGTGAATGTGATCATACGCATCATACAACACACACACACACACACACACACACACATAACACATACACACAGGGTGCCAGTACTGACATGCATGGGTGCATTGCTTCACAGGTGTGTAGTGGTGGACTGTGCCAGATGGCTATAAAAGGCTAGGTTATGGGTATACCTTGGCATCAGGCTACATGACAATGGTGTGCATTGTGGCTCAGGGGTGTAGTTTCTGGATTTGCCCACACAGGTGGGTATTGTATTCACCATCCAGTCACCTGGGTGACTATTGCATGTGGCCAATGCTGTGCATTGCTTGCCATGTATGTTTCCTTAGTCCATGACATGGATGGTGTCTGGGATGTGCACAGCTCCTACATGCATGTACAGTGACATATGGAACTGTACCTAGGGTGTCTGGCTCATGTGTACACAGATTATTATCAGATGTGCCAGTCCTGGCCTCATGTGGTGGGAACTGGTAATGGATAGCAGGTTTACCCTGCACCTAAATTGATAGCATGGTAACCGCATTCCCTGGTGTCAGTGGCATATGTCTGTACAGGGCATGTTTTCAGGCATGCTATGTCCTTTGTGGGTCACATTTGATGGCACCACAGGTGTTGCAGGTGTCCAGTGGGGAACATGGGGAAGGTGCACTGTCTGCATGCATGTGCCTACTGGACAGATGGACAGGGTGCAATGCCATCTGTAGCCCATTGAAATCACTCCATAGTTACTATCAGTGGGCAACATGCAGTGTACTACCAACATAGTGGCTGTTGCCTAGGCAAGTGTGTGTGTGTGTGTATAAGACATGGGTTGAGAGTGTTCTCTGGGTACTACTAGGGCTGCTAACTTTGTTTACCTGGCCTTGATGTCACATGTATGGGTATGGATTTGCACCCCAGCCTCTTGGCTATTTCACATCTGTTATCCCTGTATGGTGGACATTGTGATATATACTAGGGCCGCCATATAAGAAATTTGCAAAACCTGCTCCATATTTGGCCCATTTGTTACACACTCACAGCCACCTGCACACAGGATACGAGTTACAAACACAGACACCCACCCACACACACACACACACACACACACACACACACACACACACACACACACACACACACACACACACACACACACACACACACACACCTGTCATGTCTGGGATTAGAACTCCTACCTAACTAGTTAATTACACTACAGCACTATGCAGTTATAGTACGCGCCATGGAGATTACTGGAATAGTCCTTCCCCAAAGGTGTATTTCACATTGGATAACATCAGCAGGATTGCCAAAGTAGGGCATTCAAATTGTAGTGAGTGTGGCTAGGCTAAAATGCATTGCTTCCTACACAGCATTGATACACACACAAAACATCCACAACCGACAAGTGTGGGAATAGAACCCCTACCAGAGTTCTATATCACACTACAGCATGAAGCTGTTATAGGATGCACCACAGGGATTACTGGAGAACTCCTTCCCCAAAGGTGTATTTCACAATGAATGACATCAGCAGGAATTCCAAAATACGGTATTTGAATTGTAGTGAGTGTGGCTAGGCTAAAATGCATTGCTCCCTACACAGGCATTGAAATGCACACAAAACATCCATGTGTGGGTATAGAACCTCTAACATAGGTCTATATCACCCTACAGCATGAAGCTGTTATAGGATGCACAACAGGGAATACTGGAGAATTCCTTCTCCAAAGGTGTATTTCACAATGAATGACATCAGCAGGATTGCCAAAGTAGGGCATTTGAATTGCAGTGTGTGTGACTAGCCTAAAAAGCATTGCTCTCTACACAGACAGTGTGGCACACACACACACACACACACACACACACACACACACACACACACACACACACACACACACACACACACACAGTTGCCATGTCTGGGATTACAGCTCCTACCTAACTAGTTTTTCACACTACAGCAGTACACATTTATAGGAAGCACCATGGAGATTACTGACCTACACCTTTCACAAGGGTGTATTTCAAAGTGGATGTCCTCAGCAGGCTTGTCATAGTACAGCTATGGGTAGGGCAGTGTGTGTGCATGGGCCATAAACCATTCATCTAGAGGTTGACACACCACATGCTGCCACACACAGGGTATGTTCCACAGGTACATATATACAGCTGCTAGATGACTACTTCCTTGTACAGTCATGTTGCAAAGCTAGCACTTGCACCACATAGTCCGTCATGCTGACAGATACCAGTGGCTAAGATCAAAAGTGAGTGGCATCTGAACCTCATGTGGTTGTAGCCATTTGGCTGTGTGCTGGGTGGAACAGGTCTCATAATGGATGGCCCCTTGTGACAGTCACTTTATTCCTCACATCTGTGTAAGTCTACTTTTGGCTTATTATAGTGTGCTTTCCTTGGATATATGCCTATATTCCTATCCAGTGTGTGTGCAAACCATGACTGCTGCATACTGAGGAGTATCTGCACTAGCATCTGCAAATTCCAGATATGTCTGGCCCACTGTTGTTTGCAGACATGACCTTCATTTGTTAAAGTGTGTGAGCATGCCCAGTATGCCCTTCTGTATTGAATATGTGGATCGATTCCAGGTAGTTTGTACTGCAGTGCAGACATTTGTGTTGTACACCTACAGGTAGCATACTGTTTCCACAGGGTATCCGTCAATCATTTGTCAATATGGGGACAAACTGTGCATGGGATAGTGTGTACTGTAGGTGATTGTATCTGTGCTGCTTCAGCTGAGTGGTACTGCTGTTAGCAGAGTAGCAGAGATATCCAGACAAGTGCACTGTTAGACACAGTGATGTTTTCTGTCCTTGTGTACTGTCAGATGGACATTATTGCTCACAGTGATGACTTGTGGGACAAGGGTGACTGCAGCTGTGTCTGGTATTGTGGGCAGATCCTAAGTATTCATGGTAAGTTATGCCATTCTGGAGGGGGAGCTGCAGACACTTGGTGATGGGTTTGTGTATCCAGTTTAGCACCTTGGTACAGTGCTGGCATACTTTTCCACCCATCAACATGGCAGTATGGCTTTATCTTGCTGTGGCAATGCCTCACAGCTGTACAGATTTGCACATGTTAGCCAGAGGCAGGGGCCATGGCTCAGGACATTTACTCTATTGTGGTGTACGGGCAGGTGTGTAGCCACCCATTTATGTGTTTGCAGCCTGGGATAGTGTGCACACAGCTTGGTGTTGGACTCTGCACATTCCATGCTGCCCATGCTCCCACACCCCCCTCTGTTATTCTAAAATCTTCCATACATTATGCATACATTCTGTGATACATTCCCTAAAGGGTATCACCACATCACAGGTGTGTGTTAGTGTTGGTCCACAGTTCATGCAGTGGGACATGGTGGACATGTTGCTGTTGTTTGTCCACATGGCCTTGTATATGGCTTAAATGGAGTGTGTTATGTTGTTATTTGGGTGTCCATGACATAAGATGCATTGGCAGTATGTGTGAGACACGGGCCTTTGGCAGGTGCCTGTGGTGCATTATGTGTTTATGCAGGCCAGATGTGGCAGGCCGTTCCATTATGTCAGTCCTGCAGTCCCAGACCACCATAAAGTATATTCCCCTGGGGTGACAGGGTAGATGTGATAGTTGTTCAGACCAATACCTTCTATCAGTCTTGATCAGGTGGTGTGGATGCTGGCAGGGTGCTACCTACAGCTAGGGACACACCTGCATGGGACACCTGCACTGCATGCTGCAGTCTTCCGCTATTGCCATATACAGGTGAGATCATACTTTACCCATTCCCCACAGCAGGGATATTGCCAGAGAGGTGCCTGTGGGTGGTGTTTGAGTGGCTGGGTGCATGTGTGCTATGGACACTACTTGCATCTGACACACAGATATGCATGGGGCATTACAGTTATGCTGGCATGTGCGGGTACATCAGCTGATTCCCAAGACATCAGTCCTACCTCATTTGTGACCTGCAGGTGTTCAGGCAGACCTCACTGGTATCCCCTACTACAGGTCCTGTTACTGTGATGCATGCCTATATGTACAAATCCAAGGGTGTCACCATTTCACAGTGACACAATATATACTGCATGTCTGGGGTACTTTCCCCTGTGTGCTGCTTGTATATCTAGCCCAACAGCCATGCCATGTCAGTCTTTCAGATGGTGACAAATATTACCACCATACATTTACAATGGCTTACTGCTTGCATGGGTTATACTGGTGGGGATTGTCTTTGGCACTGCAGTCGTGAGGGCTTGTCCCTGTTATCAGCAGTAGTGGGCAATGGCCACCAGGTCATACCTCAATATGCATACATACTGACCATTCTCACACATTATGAAACAAACACCATCCTAACACACTCAGACCTGCATATTGTGCAAATGCTACAACCTATCCTGCTACCTTGGCCACCTCTGGCCATCTGTGCTCCACTCATATTATACCTACTCATACATGTTACTACATTTCTACACAGGATTTGGGGGGGCAGACCTGACTGTTACTACATTTCTACACAGGATTGGGGGGACACACCTGACTGTTTTACATGTCTATGTGGGAGTGGGGGGGCACACATGCCTGTTACTACACTTCTACATAGGGTGTGGGGGGGCCACACCTGACTGTTTTTACATTTCTACACAGGATTGGGGGGACCCACTTGACTGTTTCTACATGTCTACATGGGAGTGGGGGTACATCTTACTGTTTCTACATATCTACATAGGATGGGGGCTCACCTGGCACATGCACACATTTGCTATGACTGTACTGGTATGTCAGGTACTCCATTTAATTCTCTATTCTAACCTATCATACTGACTAGTGGCATATCAGTGTACTACAGGTCTTAGCTTTGGTTGCCCTACATATTAGTGTCTGACTTCCTACCCTTCAGAACTTACATCCCACTGCCTCACCTGCTGTAGTCTGTATGTGTAGGCCTGTGGGGGAGGTTACCCATAGGCATCATTCAGAAGCCACAGCACAGGCTCTGTTTGAGTTGGTCTACACCTGTTCTGCTTGCTGAGACTGTTGTTGGGTATATAAACCTCCTTGACTGGCATGTGTGAGTCATATGGACACACATGTCACCCAGCACATTTCCTGCAGTGGGTTTTATCACTCTGTGTAGTACTTGCTACTATGGTGACTCCATTATGTGTTACAGATGTCATGGTGCCACTATGGGTGTCTACTATCTACTGCCATAACATTCAGCCACCCAATTCCCTTGCATGCTCACATCCATACAGGTAACGACACATTCTACTCCATTTGGCAATTGGTAGGTTGATTGACTTACATTGTGGGTATGCCAGGATTGAGGATGGTGCTGGAGGGATGCCTATGTCGGATGCACATACTACACTCCCTATACATGGTTGAGCACAGGTAATATCATGTTTGGCATCCCTTTTACTGTATGTGCAAGTCACAGAGAGGTGTCATTCCCTGGGTCCCTACTGTGTCAGTGCATGTGCTTTGTGTTGTCTCTTTGCCGTGGCCTCGGCACACTGGGCATGCCTCTATCTGCCTACTGGGGCAGGCTCAGGATGTTCCTCCTCTGAGTCACTCTGTGCCTGTGCAGGTCTTGGCATTGGTGGGAAGCTATGTGGCCCTGCCCCATGCTGTTCCTGCTGCAGCTGTTTCTGCAAGATCATATTGTGTAGCATGGCACATGCCATAACAATTTGGGTATATGTAGCTGGTGAGTACTGCAAGGCTCCACTGGATGTGTCCAGACACCGGAACTGTGACTTGTACAGCTGTGTCAGATACCAAATATGGGAATTGTGATAGCTTCCAGGGCAGCCAGCACACACATTCATTATAATGCCCTGGGCATCGCAGACAACCTGGCAGTTGATGGAGGGGATGCCCATGTGGTTGATGTAGGCCCTACCCTGATCACCGCATGGTGCTTTGATGCATATGTGCGTGCAGTCTATATCACCCACTACCTCAGAGTATTATGCTATTTGGTGGAAGAGACACATATTGCTGGCCAACACCTCATGGGTGTTGAGGAAATATACGTGCTCACCTGCATGTGCTGACATGGCATCCAGGAACTGTTGGAATACTTTGGATGCTGATGCCTGTGAGATCCCCATGATATCCCCAGTTGAGCTTTGGGAGGTACCTGTGTCTAGTATTCCTAGGCCTACACATACCTTGGTATCCACTGGGATGGGTTTCCCTTGGTCAGTTTGCTGTGTCAGGCATGGCCGGCACAGCTCAACAATTTGCTGTAGGAGGTCGCTGTCCACCCTATAGTGTTCCACTATCTCCAGCTCATGTAGCCCCTGGTAGGTTACCCTGGGTCTGTACACTCTTCTCCGTCTCCTCACTGCGGGTTGATCAGCAGCATTCACATCCTCATCACCCTCAGCCTCTTGCACATGGTGTTCTACGTTGCCTGCTGCAGCCCCTCTCATTTTGTAGGTTTGTTTGTTAAAAGTTCCCCGCTTGTATACACCGGTGGTGTAGAGTATGTGAAAACTGGAGGGGAAAGTGTTTGCTTAGTTTATAGTAGTGTTCTGGGCTGAGCTGGTCTGCTGCCTGTGTAATTGGCTGATTCTGATACATTTCACCTGCCAGCTATGCTAGTTTTCCTTGATTACCTTCCTACTACTGTTTTCCCTTCCCATTGCCTTCCTGTTTAAGCCCGGGGGTGATAAATACAAACAGAGTGCTCAAATGTGCACAGTGCTGCTATTTCCTGGTTTAACGTTTTTTTCTTCCTTTAAAACCAGGTGTGCGGCACACACATTCGCTTAGACAATGTAAAGAGTGCTAGGCAGATTCAGACACATCCCTTAGCTTAGCTGTGCTAAGCTAGGAGCAAACCCGAGCCATAGGGCTCCAATCCACTTACAGTATGCCTAACACACCTCCCCATGATGTCAGCTAACTCCTAGGCTTGCACCAAGCTTTTCCTACTCTTACACTATTGGGACATGACTAGCATGCTGGGGAAAACTGGGATTCACTATCATTCCCTTCATTTGCATAAGATTGCCTGCTAATGCATAGTTATATGTCTCACACTGAGCCTCCCCTCTTAGCAACCACTACTCACTGGCCATGTTGTCTCCTGCCTGTCATTGACTTGCATGGCAGAATAGTGACTTTAGTTAGAATGCTTAATTTAGGTTGATTTTGTTGTTTTTCCCCGATCCCCTTTGCACGCTGCTGCCCTACGCTTAAACAGCCAAGATCGGCTTAAAAAATTTAAAGTTGATTTTTTTTTTATTTTATTGGCAGTTTGCAATGCCAGTGGCCTTATACTTGGCCATTAGCATTCTTCCTAACTGATATGCAGCCTTTACCTGGAGCTGTCACCGCTCCATTTTGGATTTTGCAGAAATGTAATCGGTTACTAACCGAGTACATTTCTGCAGATTGCACTAGGCCTGTACGGCCGGTTGCAAGCTTCCTGGATCGCAAATTCACCTCATTTGCATGGATTTCTCCTGCAAATGGGGTGATTTGCATACAGGGGCTTAGTCCGTGCAGGACTAGTGCAGGAGCGCTCATGCACACCCCTCAGGCTGTTCTTGGATTGCACCGCAAACATATTGACTGCTGGAGCTCCTGCACTAATCCTGCACACAGTGCAAGGCATAGAGAAACCAGGAGACTATGTCCTAAATAACTTACTTGCAGAGCAAGGCAAAAGCAGTTGATGGATGTTTCCAGGTCCAAGACAAGATACAAAATGCTCCCTCTCCCTCTCTGAGAGAGTTCTTAAATTAATATCACATATTTCTGCTGGGTTAGCCTGGATGACATTACTCTTTGTCACCTGTCTTCAGTTCCCAGGCTAACAGACACTAACATAATGTAACATTTCTATGTGAAAAATCCATATCTCTCAGATGTTTACTCAGAACTGGAAGTTGTAAAACAATTAAACACTTACATTTGAAACCTAGAAATTATTTCTGTTTCAAGACAATAGGAAACCCTCTAGCTCTAGACATTGTGTCTGCTTACTGAGGGATAACACAATCATAAAACACTTCATTTTTCAACTTATTTTCTTGAAGTTTTACAAGTTAACTCTGTATGTTCCTGCTTCTACTATTAAAACATACCTTTGCTCAGGTATATAGTTTATATACATTCCTATTCTTTTCCAGTAGGGTAAAGTGCGGTTACATTCTTGAAGCTCTGTACATAACATACAGTTCTCTTACATTTGTGAGACAAGCATATGAATCATATTAATATTCACAAATGACATATGATTATCCACAAAATTCCAGATAGCTGGGCTGACAGTGTCACAGTAGCACACTGGTGTTGCTGGACTGTACCCATATACACTGCTATTTGTCCAACAGTGGCCGTATGACATATTAGTGGGGATTTGCCTGCAGGGGACACACCACAGTAGACTGCAGTGATGTGTGTGGAGACATATAGCAGAATCTGTCATGGCACACAGGAACATTACCCAGTATTGCTACTCTCTTGGTGATAGCAGCACACGTGTGTTGCCAGACTGTGGGGTATGATGTGTGAGGGATCAGTGGATAGCGCAGGATATTATGGGTGTTTAGGGTCTCTACATAGTGGACATCCATGTATGTGGTCCTGTAATGTGTTCTCCAGTTGTTGTCTTGCAGGAACAATGTACTGACAGAGACATCCACCATTTTCATCTGCAGAGAATGCTGCTATACAGGATGCACTCAGACTCCACCATCACATCCTGATTTCCAGGGGTCACCACAATCATGAACAGTGGGCAGCATTGTGGGTCAACCTTATCAGGGCTGGTAATCAGATTGGTCAACAGGACAGAACCTACGAGCAAGTCCAACATTGAGCCACTGATATGGTCAGTGCTGCATGTCAAAGGGCAGCTGCTGTTGCCAGGGATTGTGCTGCCACCGATGGAGGGCCTGCAACACAACAACCACTCTTGGCCACAGATGAATTCCTGGTGAGCCCAGGATCAACCAACAGCTCCCAGGCATCCATCACACCATACATCTTGGAGGTGGGTGCTACAGTGTCCACATCAGAGCAGCATCCAGGTAAGCTTACTATGTTCACCAATATAAGACTGTATCATTGTGGCAGGCTCTACAGACTAATACATGAGTTTCAAGTCTATCTGCATTGTGGGGAGGGTTGGCTTTTACCCACAGTTGTGCACATGTACTCAGAATGTCAGCAATATACCCAGTATCACATTAGTTACTGTACATGTGGATATATGCACATATTACCTTGTAACACTGCAACATTTGGTGTCACTGACAGTACCTTTCCCTCACCTTTTCATAGGTCTGTCAGGTGTGGCCAGAGTCCATCGTCCTGTACCTGGTAAGTCTGATATTGTTGTTTTACAGATCATATATATCCTATGGAAATTAAGGGCTGCCATTTTGCCTTATGCACAACTGTTGTGCTTAGCCAGAGTAGAATAGTTGTATGTTCCATTTTGGAGCAGTTAACTACAACGCGTAGCCTAGGGAATGACAGGTGTATATTTGTACAAACATCAACATGTTTGCACTTATAGTTATGAACAACTATGCAGCCTGCTATACATAAGGCAATTACTCCAAGATGCCCGTTCAAGCACAATAGGGAGATGGTACATACCTGAGGCAGTGATACTAGTCATATCATCCTCATCATAGGTATACTGGGTTTTATGCGTAGTTTTATCACATACACTGTCATATTGCATACCTCACAGGTATATTGTACTGGCAACATTAAATGGATGTAGGTGACATGCATGTTATACAGGGCCTGAGTTGTCTGTGTATGTTGTTGTTAGTTTGTGTGGTGTGCATGGAATCAGAGATGAGAAGATGTGGGACATGCAATGCAGTTGTGGATCCTCATCTGTATAAGTCTGTGTGGATTAGCATACATAATAGTGCAGGTGGTAATGTACTGCTTTTGTCTTGCTTCTCACAGGTGAACAGGGGGGTTGGAGTCTGTCCCCCTCACAACCTGATGTCAGTGTCTCATCGGACTCTGATGATGATGGTGGCCATAGTGAGGCACTGGTGGGGTTGTCAGGGGCTGTATCTGTCCCAGAGGTTGACAACCCTCTTCTGCCCACATTGCTCCCACACACAGTTAGTATTCTCACACATACCCAGTCACCAGAGGCCCCAGATATTGGACAGGCAGTGGGTGATGACATAGTACAGGACAGTGTGAGAACTATGGTGTCAATGACTGTAGACACTGGCCATAGCCAGAGAGCTGGCAAGGTCCCACACAAGCAGATTGACAGGGGTGCTCGAAGGAGGACTGCTGCCCATCCACCTCCTATTGTAGGTGTCACATCACGGGTCACTTGCCGCATGTTTTGGGCTGTCATGGAGACACAGGCACTTTTAGAACTCAACACCAGATGAATGCTTTGCGTTATGGATGCAGCACAGTCTGACATACGTGACTGCCTCTACCACATGGGTGACACCCTGATATATTTCACTGATGAAGTGGACAGACGGTGGACTGAGACAGTGTCTGTCTTTGACCACACGTTGTATGTGCTGGAACATCTGGTTGGACTTGGGTGTCAGACATGTGGACAGAGGGCAGCAACACTATCTGCAGAGAGTCCACATGGCCATGCACACTCACACTCTCTACAGAGGAAAGTGTGCTGTGCTATCCACACCACAATGTGGCAGCCCATGGGCACGTGGTCCTTGGTGGTCCCATGGGGGACACAGGTCCCGCAGACAGCAGTCACAGTCAGATACTAGCACCACATCTGATCTTGGGCATGGTGGTGCCCGTGCTACTCCTGTTGAAGCCAGTTCCCATGTTCATGGCCGGAGACAGTGAACTGTCCACTCTATCATGGATGGTTCACATCTGTCCACCATACATACTTGTAGGGCTAGCACTGAGCTTGACTGTGTACATGCACACACTCTGATTCCACTGTCACATGCAGGTCACCAACAGATACACACGGCAACTCTCCATGGCTTATCTAACCAGTACCCCTTCTAGACTCACACACATGCTGTCAAATGTTTGGCACACCCAAGGCCTTTGGCAACCCTACACCACACCCTGTGCATGTGATGATACCTGTGCCATATCCCTGCCATCCATGCTATCGATACAGGACGTTCAAATGTTTCTGATGCAGGGTGACTATATTACTTTAGATGTGTTTGTGTAGTGCAGTAGTGCTATGCCATGGCAGTTGTGGACCATGGCAGTTACTGTATGCTGGCATGTGTCTAGAGTACAAATCAAATTTTGTTTATCTTTGTTGGCTGATATTACACTGGCAGTAGTGTCACAGACTGACAAGTGTGTCATGGACATATGTTTGTGTCCCAGGAGTCTGAGCGGTTCAACTATGGACACATGGAGGCAATACAGCTGCACAGAATGGCAAGGCAGCACAGCAGAAATATGACATTAGCAAGGTATGCCAGTATATGTGCATGACTCTCTAGGTGCACATGTGTAGAACAGTGTGTCAGGGACAATAGGGACAGTCAGCATCATCATACTTTCTTACTCTGTGACAAAGTGTGCTACCCTTGATACGTGTCACCTGGTTATTCTGCACATACAAATCTAGATGGTGGCAAACATCAATTATGCTTATGTAGATGAGGGTAATTTAGGGCCAGCGGCTAGTCTCAGGGCCATAAAATGCATAACCAATGCACAGAGATAGGCTGGATACACAAGTTGAATGCTGTGAGATTAGAATCCCTAACTATCTAGTACTACACACTATAGCTTGCAGCACTTCTCGCCTGTGCCACAGAGTTTATCTGATATCAGAGTGCCAGCCAGCACCCTTAAGGTAGATGACATCAGTAGGCCTTGTAAAAAAGGCCATTGTCGAGGCCAGCAGTTAGTGATAGGGTCGTAAAATGCATAACCATTGCAGAGAGATAAGCCAGATGGGCATGTCTGTAGTGCCACAAGGGGCTATAAGTACATGCATGCACACACAGAACTTGAATGATGGAAAAATAGAACTTCTACCTATCAACTGTTACACACTACAGCTTGCAGTACTTATCGCATGTGCCATGCTGTTTATCTGGTAATACACTGTCAGCCAGTACTCTTAAGGTGTATGAAATCAGCAGGCCTTGTAAAGGAAGCCAATGTTGACGCCAGCAGCTAGTCACCAGGCAGAAAATGCATAGCCATTGCACAGAGATAACTCATATAGGCTTGCCTGATGTGCTGCATGGGGGTTCCTATCACAAAGTCGAACATTTACAATTTCGAACGACATATGGTTGAGACCATATGTTCGAAAGTGTAAATGTTCGAGCATGTGAATGGAAATCTCTATAAGTGGAGGTTTCCATTCACCTCAATGTGGTGCAATCTCAGAGTTGGTATATTAAGTATCAGGGTGTGGGGGGTGCAGGGGGCTTGCCCCCCTGCATACAACAATTCTTTGTCTGTTGTGTTTTCATTTTTTTATAGGTAGTCAAAGTTCTGTAACTTCGGACATAAGTGTTCGAACATATGTCAGTCGAACTTACGGCACTTCGACTACATGATATAGACCCACTACATGGGGATATATTTAAACACACAGACATACAAGTTGGATGATGTGAGATTACATCAGATTATAGTGCATTGCTTACTGTACTTATTTCCTTGTTTCACTTGAAAGAAAGTTACTGTTTGTCGTTTTTGCATTTAAGTTACCTGTAACACATTGCACTTAAGTTACCTGGCACTTGCTCACTAAAGCAATTATATAAGTCAGCACTAAAAATTAAAAGCACTACACCCTCACTCCCCACTGGCCCTTGTTTTCAATTATTAAGGAATTCCCAATATTATTCTAGCATGTCCAAAGGTCAGTTGTCAATCTCCTCTCCGGTCCAGCTGGTGAATCTGGGAATCTTGAGGCAATGTTACAACTGCCTCATGTACACAGACAACCCTCTCCTCCTCCCAACAAATTCCAACCCATGTGAGAGATGCAACCATATAGCCAAACTGGAGGCTAAGCTCTCTCAACTCAGTACTGGCATAACCAGTCAGGAGGAGAAGGAAACCACACTCACTACAACTCCAGTCTCACATAGACCTACCACGACAGCAAACCAAACACATAATCACACAAAACATACTGAGGCTCTAAATAAAGATATGCCTAAGCAGCAGAGACCTCCAAAGCAGACACCCAAGCAACCGCTAACCCAAAACAAAACACGTGCAACACATATCTCACAAAGCCAGTGTACTGAACAGTCACAGCCCTTAAGACTAAACAACACACCTGATACACTTGTAATAGGTGACTCTATCGTCAGGCACACTGACGTCCCACTCACCAGGCTGAACAAGGAGAGGGTCACGGTGAGCAGCCTGTCGGGCGCTAGGATACGCCACATAACACAAGCACTCAGGTCACTCCAAGGCAAGTACAAATATGACTCAGTCATTGTCCATGCTGGTGTGAATGACCTGAGATGTACCTCCCTGGACTACATGAAAAGAGACATAAAGGAGCTCTCTGAGCATGTAGCCCAGGCCGGTATGACCCTGACCTTGAGTAGCATCTTAACCTCACCAAGAATGATGCCACAATATGAAGACAAGATGATCAATTTCAACAATTGGCTTAAGTACTGGTGTCATTCAAAGGGGATCCAATGCCTGTCAGCTTGGGATGATATGCTTGACAAGCCACGATGCTTTGCTAGGGACGGCTTGCACCTGTCACCCCTGGGCTTTCGGATATTGGCAAAGGCTCTTGCTACCCCCATAGTGCCTTTTTTAGGCAAGGCTCAAAAGACAAACCCACCTCCATAGGTATCACAAGGGATAAGAAACTAAGAGTAATGCTACTCAATGCCAGAAGTCTAAACCTCAAGATGCATGCACTCAAAACTCTCCTTAGCATGGAGAACATCGATATCTGTACAGTAACAGAAACCTGGTTCAGGGCTCCTGAGAGCACCCCAGTACTACCAGGTTATACCTCATACCATGCTTTTCGGCCCCAAAACTTGGATCGAACCACAAAGGAGGGGAGTATCGATATTCATCAAAGATACCCACACCTCCAGGTTGGTGGCAAAGCACGAAGCATCAGAGACTATCCATGTGCAACTAACAGTGGGTAAAACTGCCTTCCAGTTTATAGCCTGCTACAGACCACCCTCCCAAACCCAGGAACCCCACTTGACCTTCCTGAGAACACTGGAAAATATGAAGGTCTCTCCAAACACCATTATATTGGGCGACTTCAACTACCCAAACATAGACTGGGAGCATTACTCTAGCTCCAACACCCTATCCCAAAGATTCCTAGAATTTATAAACTCAAATGCTATGGAACAACTTGTTACCACTCCCACAAGAGGGGAAAACATACTGGACCTGATCATCACCAACATGGGGACTCTATGCTCCAGACCAGAAGTGTATCCCTCACTGGTAAGATCAGACCATAAACTAATCTCACTGGATATTCACATCCCGACCCCACCCCCTGCCCAGAAAACCACAGTGAAAAACTTCTCTAAAGCAAATTTCACTCTCCTCAAAACCAAGGTGGAATCTTTCAAAGCCCCCGGGCCTGTGGAAAATACGGCCCAGACCGCAGAATCCTTTATAAACGCATTCTATGAACACCTTCAGGAATGCATGGATCATGCAATCCCAAATAAAACCAAGACCCAATCCTCCAAAGGCAGACGTCCTGTCTGGTGGACCCCAGCCATAAACAAACTATACAATAGAAGGAGGAAGCTGCTAAATGATAGAGCAAAATCCCAATAAAGGGAAGGCATCACTGATCAGTATTAGCAAAAAACTACGGGCACTCATAAAATTGTCTAAGGCCAGCTGCAAGAGAAAAATTGCACAGGACACTAAGGATAATCACAAGGCTTTCTTTAGTTATGTTAGGAACCTGGGTGGTAATTCCCAGATATGCTCAGAATTAGTCCAAAATGACAAAAAATACACTGAACCCACAGACATTGCCAACATCCTAGCTGACAGGTTCAGCAAACTTCTCCCCTCCCACCAAAGGGCAAATATCTATCCCAGCAGAGTGCTGCCCACCTGACATCTCAGATGCTCAGGTAAGAGCCGCCCTCTCCAAAGCAAAAAACACAGCATCAATGGGACCAGACGGTGTCCCGGGCTGCGTCCTACATGAACTCCAAGAAGAGCTAAACCCAAACATAAAACTACTGTTCAATCTCAGCCTTACTACAGGATATGTGCCCAAAGAGTGGCGTACAGCAACAGTGGTCCCTCTCCATAAAGGTGGTGCCTCAACGGATCCTGGAAACTATCACCCCATAAGCCTGATCAGCTTGGTCTGCAAAGCTATGGAAAGGATCATCATGGACCTCATAAATAAAGATATTGGGGACCTACAGACATTGGATCCTACCCAGTTCGGCTTTGTTAAGGGCAGATCCTGCCTCTTAAACCTGGTTGATTTCTTTGAAACAGTCACCAAGGCCATTGACGAGGGGAAGGTGGTCCACACAGCCTACCTGGACCTCGCAAAAGCCTTCGATACAATACCCACTCAGGCATTATAGATAAGCTCACCAGCTTTGCTATGGGGAATACACATGTAATTGCAAATATATCAGGGACTACAGGGATGTAACAGCACTGACCAACAGACACCAGTGTGAAAGTGCATACCCAGAACCAATCTCACCACATTCAAAGTGACATACTGGTAAGCCACAGGAACAGTAGAGTATATGGACTGTATGAACAAAATCATCAGCGTGTTTGCTACTTACACACTACCCCTATATATACTGGCCCAATTCATAGTGTAGTCTGACATCTGACTGTGGTATGGGACATGTCTCAGTCTACCTCTTCAAACATATACAGCTGATAGAGCACCTGAAACTGTAGCAGCATGCAAAGTTAGATAGAAAAGGACCCCCAACACTTACATCTACCCCCTCCCTACACAGGCCAAATAACACATTCACAATACACTGCTACACAATCCTGACAGTCTGTCAACAATTGCCAGAAATACACAGTCCTCTCAACTGTATAGAGTTCCACAGAATGTCCAGGCTTTGTCCTCATATATAAGGCTTTCTACACATAACATGTCTGGCAGTCTGATACATCACTGGGATGATATCTGGAATGAAGTCACTATATAATGACATACTATACTGATACACGTCTTACAGCATGACATCTGGACAAAGCCTGACATACTTTGAGGCAGAGGCCCAAACACAGGGGCATTATTGACATATTGCTGTCATAAACTGAGAAAGTTGCTAGTGTAACAGGGTTGTTGTAACATATCTGTTCTGAGAGATATGAAGTCAGAAACAAACATGGATGTTACCATTTACTGACTGCAAACCTCAGAGTATGCTACTGAATTTCCAGTTCCAAAAATGTGTAAGTAGCACACCAAATATAAGGGTCCAAATTCTGGCCAGTCTGCAGATAACCCTACAGTTGAGAATTATGTCAACCATGTAACACTATTAAACTTAAATTCATACAGAGCAGCCATATTCACACAAACCCTGTCAAACTAGCATTACTTCCACTGTATAACAGCAATACTTACATTCTGTCCCTATGTCTGGAACATTCTCCCCCAGTTTGTTGGGCTGTCTTCACAATGTTTGTTGTAAGAGGTATTCCCAACTACACTCTTTGATGCTGTTAGTCACACATCTCCATGAAGTACTCCTCCCAGGCAAGGGAAATGGGCAATGCCCACATAAAGTACTCAGTTATAGGAGTGTGTTTCCATGCTATTGGGTATGGGAATGATACCACAGCTGTTCTACATGCAATTAGCAAGTGGGGGTCTCCAACTGGTGCACAGGCCATCAGCTGCTCATGAGCATTACCTATTAAAGGCAAGTTGTTGCCTATACAAAACAGATGTATATTCTACATCCATCTCAGAGAGAGAAAGAGAGAGTGGGACACACAGAAACAAACAAACAGAAAGACAGACAGATACACACACACACACACACACACACACATACACACACACACACACACAGACACACACACACACACACACACACACACACACACACACACACACACACACACACACACACACACACACACAAACACACACACAGTATGAGTGCACTTATCTAACCTTGACTATGTGAATATGGGTAGAAACAGTCAGGTAGTGTTAACAGTAATTTCTTCTACAGGTCTGCCAGGTAAGAAAAGGTATAAATGAGCTGTAAGAAGGTTGTAATTATACACTGTGTACAAACATACCACTGCCCATCCCAAGGCCATAGGTCGATGTAAAGTGAGGTAATACCTGGAGAGTAATGATTAGAGCAATGATCATTAAAGTTGTGAGCAATTGAAGTTTATACAGTTATTAATTGACATCCCTCTCTCTCTCTCTCTCTCTCTATCTCTCCCACCCTATCTGCACCAATAATCTAAACACATAAATCAATGGGTATGTTTTTCACCAACACTACTGTTGGGAAATGTATCCTATTGTTCTACAAATGTTTAAACATTTGATTATTAATGCTCCCTGATCAAATACTATCATTGATGGCCTGTTGCTATCAATGTAACATGCATGCCGTTATAATGTCCACTGTGGTTCCATATATGCATGTATTCTGTTTCCTATGCAACTGTTTCAAATCTGTTGTTTTGGGTTAATGGGAACACCCATGCATGCTGTTATAACTAAACTTGTAAATGTTGATGCAGGGATAGTACTTGTGGAGTATGCACAGTGGCCTTGTGTTAGACTGCAAGTGTGACCTTCCAGAGTGATACTGCTTTGTACTGTTATTGTATCTAGTGTTGTAGTGGTGGGGATACCTGGTAATATCACTGCTATGTGTGTATATTTACCAGTCTGTCCATATGTGGTTCTTTGCAGTTTGATAGGCAGACATGTGGCCAGGGACAATATGGCCTGTCCAAGGCATGCATTGCACCCATTGTACATTGCACCACCTGCATACCTGTGTCTCTCTACAGGGTGACAGTCCGCAGGCACAGGGGACTGGTGAGTGGATTATGTACTGTTGTTGCTTTGGTCTGGTTCCATCGAGCAACTGTTGTGATGTGTAAGTGCAGATAATCCCAGCATCTGGGGTATGTGGAGACGTTCATACATCCCCACACATATCTATATCAATGTGTATAAGAGGGATGTCTCCTTAAATGTTGTTGTGTGTGAATATTATGTAAATGAGTTATGTTGATATATGTGGGGGAGTCTAGGTATCATTGTACTTTATATATCTATATATATATACTTGTTGTTTTCATATGTATATGTGCCACATACTGATAGAGACTCTAATCAAACATAAGGGGGATAGGGAGAGACAGATATGTATAAGTAGCTGTATGTATGTACAGACATATTCCCACATAGCAGGTCTTTGGGCAGTAGCAGCAACAGACTTGGACTCAAGTTAGCTAACTGCTCTGGCACATTAGTGGCAAATCAGTGAAGATTGAAGTCAATAAATAATGCCAGACATTTCAGTTTTAGACTCCATACACATCGGGAGATTCATGCTAATGCAAGACCTGTTATTCTATCAACATTCTATGTTTGTAGGAGCAGATATTTACAACCTGTCTCTATTTGTAGGCCTTGTTCCCACTTTTATTCATGGCTTTGGCCAGATTTCCTGCTTTAAGAGGTTGAGAGTTATGATGTGAATGGGGTACATGGTGTAACACCACACACAATGTGAATACCTCTCTCTGTACATGTTTTTGCAGACTGTCCAGCATTTTGCCCCATATGTCTGCTGTGTTCCTCATACATTTGTGGTTTTCTGGTACTATACTGCCAACAGTGATCACGGACTTGTTGTAACTACTGACACATTTAATTTGTGGCCTTTACATCCTGCAGCTAATCTGACATGCTGCAGCCTGCTGTTATACTAGCCACTTGCTAGGTTACTCAGAGCATGTATAATGTCTGTCTGTAGATATGGCCCTTTTCTGCTTCCATTCAGTCTGGCTTTGTTCAGCTTTTTTGCAGTAATGGATTCAGGGTTTATGACAGTCTGTGGGAATATCACCATATGAGTACCTGACATGTAAAAGATGTTGGATGCTGTCAGGTTCAAACCATCAGCACCATCACCCATGCAGCTCTCCTGTCCCTGGCCCAGTGAGCCATACCAACTACCAGACAGAAAGATTTAATTTCTCACACTATCAACAATATACAGGAATTGTCTGGTCTGCTGGTATATCATTGCAGACATACCCTTACAGCAGTTGTATGGGTACACTGATGTGTTTGGGGTGGGGGATGACCAGCCCATGCTCTGCTGGCACAGACAGTCATGTGACTGTCCTGTGACCTCACTGTTTGGCATCTCCCATGAATAATGTTGTGGAGCTTCCAGCTATGTGGCTTAATGGATATTATGAGCAACATACTAGTGAACAGAGTGCTTGTTGTCCCAAGTGTCTGTTAGATCTGTACAAGTAGCCCAGTAGCCCACTATAGATCTTTGCAAGTAGCCCAGTAGCACACTATATGTAGCCCACTATATTCCCTTGCATACATGTGGCAGGTCCACACATATGCTACCATATTGTAGTACCCTTTACAACTGGTGTATAGGAGAGTGACATACCTTGTGAATGCAGCAGTTGACAGACTTGTAGTTTTGGGCTAACTCTGTCTGATGCATGCAGTCCCCAGCCAATATATGGTGAGGTACAGGTTGTGTGGTCTGGATGGCATAATTTTTACTAATATGTATGCAAGTCAGAGTAAAGGCTGAGTCCCTAGGGCTATGCATTGTCTCTTGGCAAAGGCCAGGGCATATTCAGCATGCCTATGTCTACCTATAGGGACAGACTCAGGTGGGTTCTTCCTCTGAGTCCCCCTGTGGGTGCAGCTGTGGTGACCTAGGCACTGGTGGAGAGTTGTGTATCCCTTCCCTTTGCTGATCCTGCTACAGCTGTTTCCACAGGATCATATTGTATAGCATGGCACATACTGTGAACATCTGTGCATATGTGGCTGGAGAGTATTTCAGAGCTTCACCAAATATATCAATGCACCAGAACCGTGACTTTATCAGCCCAAAGACACACTCTGTGATGTTTCTAGTTTGTGTGTGTGCCTCATTATGATGTTCTTTGGTGGGTGTGTTTGCATTTCTGATGGGTGTCATCACCCACGGTTCCAGGGTATAACCAGCCTCCCCACGTAAATGGCCGTATGGGATGTCCCACCTAGCAAACATCTGGTACAGCTGTGATGCATGCCAGATATGGGAGTCGTGATAACTGCCAGGGCTGCCAGCACACATATTCATGATAATGCCCTGGGCATTGCACATGACCTGGCAGTTGATGGAGTGGTACCCCTTGTGGTTGATGTAGATTCTATCCTCTTCACCAGGTGGTGCCTTGATGTGCACATAAGTGCAATCTATGGCACCCAGTACCTCAGATAGTGTGCTACATGGTAGAAGAGTCGCATACTGCTGGCCCTCTCCTCACGGGTGTGGGAAAAATAAATGTGCTCACTGGTATGTTGTAGTATGGCATCCAGGAACTAGTGGAGTACCCTGGAAGCAGATGCCTGTGAGACTCCCATGATGTCCCCAGTTGGTCTTTTTGGAAAGTACCTGTAGCTAGTATCCTAAGGGCTACACATACCTTTGTTTCTACTGGGATGGGTTTCCCCCTGTTGGCTCTGGGTCTGCATTAAGATCAGCAGAGCTCAGACAGTTGTTGTAGTATGTCACTGTCCAACATGTAGCGCTCTACAACCTCCAGCTCATGTAGTTCCTGGTAGGTTACCCTGGGTCTGAACACTCTTCTCCTTCTCAGTATAGGCCTATGGTCAGCATCAGCAGCAGCTGCATTGACCTCAGCATCTATCACATACTTATGTAGCAGACCTACAGCAGCCCTAGCATTCTCTCAGTTAAAATTCCCAAGTCTGTACTTCACTGGTGCAGAGTATGGGGGAAAATCAGATTGTAGGGTGTATGCAACCTTTATAGTGCTCTTCTGTAGGTGTAGCCTGAGTGGTTGGTTACTTATGATGCATTCCTCCTGCCAAGTACATCAGTAAGGGGTTTAATGGCTCTAGTTTAAGTGAAACAGGGCTAATCATTAATTAATATATCATTGGCTTTTTCAGCCACTTTTATTTTGTGACCGCCTTGCCTGCTGAGCACTGTGGTGTGTTGCACAAACTCATGCCACAAAGATAAACAAAGCTTAGCAGTCAGTAGACACACCCCCATGGAAGTTCACACTCAACATGGTGGTGCACCATGCAAACACTATAAAACACATGCCTCAGAGGTAAACACAGCTTAGCAGTCAGAGTACATGTCCCCCTGCTCAGCTCAATGGCGTGCCACACAAACAGGCACTGCTGAGCTAAAATTAGCTTAAAAGTTGGCGGGCACACCCCCTTTTGATGTGAGCTGCCTCTTCTGTGGATGCCAACACGGTTCTGTGCCTACATGGATGGGATCTGCAGACACAGATACCCATTTGTGCTATTCAGTAACCCCTGGTCATTTGCATACAGATCCATGCACACTACCTGGAAACTACATGGTTTCAGGCCCTGCCTCATTAGCAACCAAAACAGTCTAACATTGTACATACTTCACAGAGGGTTCTATAATGCATTACTGTTACATACTCACAAATTCTGTTTTTTTAAATATTTTTATCTATTTTCTTTTCCATAATGGCATGTTTGCACACTGTGGCACACCACTCAAACATACCCAGGGTATTAAAAAAACAAAAATAATTTTCCATTATTTTCCATATAATTTTGGAGACATTGTGTCATTTTTGCATCCTGTACACAGACGTTTTCTGTGTATACTATGGACACCAACACAGGGTCTGCATGACAGGCTGTCTGCTTACTGGCTCACTCTACCAGCTTCATTTGCATGCATTTCACCTGTTTATGAGTTGATTTGCATGCCAAGGACACTTCCATGTTTGCACACTCGTGCACACCCCTCATTTCCGTTTACTGGATCACACATCTGCTTACATCCATGTAAGCACCATGCCACTATGCTTACATGGCAAATAAGTCCATGTAGGCTTTATTAAATTCCCCCCAAAACATTTGGCTGTCCATCTCCTCACTTACACATGAGCTCAGCCTGAAATGTTACATATGTGTATTCTTCAGAACTATATACATCTACAGCTGAAAGAGGGGAATCTTCTTTTTTCATTCCTTATGTAATTATTCTAGAAGGAACATGCAGATTTTCCTAGAAAACTTTACACAAAGAAACATGAAAGGGTGCAGCCATCTTTACTCTGCATGTACATGTACTCATCATGCCTGTACTTATATTGACCAAGAATGTTTGTCAGAGCATTTATAATTACCAGAAGCTCTAAAGCTTGCACAAATACATGGCTGTCAGTAACTATGCTGACACTGCCGAGTGCAAATTACTACCTGCTCTTTAACAGTTAGGTTAGTACTTCTTAAAATGGGTCTATATTAAAAGCACGAAGGTGTACTTACCTGAATAAGTAAGCGCCGACACATATTCCATGAACCGCAAATACACCGAACGTGCTAAACCACGAAATTCAAAAACTCGAACCACCATAGTTGTCCCACCCCACCGCCCACTACATACTACCTACCCAAACAAACTAAATAAACCACATACATACACTAACCTAAACCCTACTTCTAACCCTAAACTAAACCCTACTTCTAACCCTACACTAAATCTTGCATATACCACCATGTATACACTTACCTTAACCTGCACCCTAACCCTAAGGTCCGTAACTATCGCACACTTACCTTAAGAAGCTATATCCAAACAAACTAAATAATCCACACACATGCACTTAACAAAACCCTACCTCTAACCCTGCACTAAATCTCATACATTACCATCTATGCACTTACCTTAACCTGCACCCTAACCCTAAGGTCCGTAACTATCGCATACTTACCTTACAGAGCTATACCACAGAAGGGCCAACCATGACGATTTGACGTTTCAGATTTCAGCACTTCAGGACGATCAATGTTTTTATGGTTTGATGAAGATGTGTCGAAGTTTATGTATTCGAGTGAGTACACCTTCGTGCTTTTAATATAGACCCCTTAAAATGAGAGCTTACGTCACTGAAAAAAGTTGTTTTGTGTTTTCAGTGGTAGCCATTGAAATGCATGCACATGGTCCTTAAATGTGAAGGTGAACCATTTAAAATAAGTATACAATTTTTGTAGGGTGGGGCAACAGTAGAAAGATACACTCCATAAATGCACAGGAATATAATGGTGTGTACCTGCATGTGCTTGAGTGCATTATTACATATATAACTTGATCTCTCTCTATCTATGTACATATATATATATATATATATATATATATATATATATATATATATATATATATATATATATATATGTAGATAATTCTGCCAAATCCAGTGGCATAGCTGGGGGGTGAGAAGGGTGGTCTGCCTTGGGTGGAACTTTTGGGACTGTCACATTTACACATTTACTTTAAGAGTTTTAACTAAAAGAAGTGTTTTTTAAAGGCGTTCTACTTTAAGAGGACCCATAGCATCACATCCAGTTCTTCCGATCACATCACATCTGTGCGTGCCGCACAATTTGAAATACAGTGCAGTGTTTGCTTTGATCATTTTGCTGCCTGTTCCAAGTAAGAAGAGTTTTTGTTTCTTATTGCTGTTAACATTTTTTGCTGGTTCTTTTTGTTATTGCAGCCCGAATGTTTAATTAATTTTGCTGGTTCTTATTGCTTGCTAAGATATTACTCTGTGTGTTTACTTCATGCTGGTTCTTGTGTTTGTCAGTGGCGGCTGGTAACTTCAAATCAAAGGGGGGCTGCAGGAGACAGTTGAATGGGTGGGCCAATGGGAAGGGGTGTGACCAACTAGAAAGGGGTGGAACTATGCTCAAAACCCCAATAACTGGGACTATAATTAAATACGCTACCCTGGGTGCCAAACTGTTATTATGAGAGTCCAATCAAGACAAAATGAAATGTAGAAGAAAAAAAAATATTTCAATGCATTGGTTACATGACAGCTTACTTAATATCTAGAGGGAAACAAAAAGGTTGTGAGGCATGAAAAAATAAATTACTTTATAAATACATCACAGGAATGCCAGTCAAAATCAAGTATAAAAAACAAGCAGCAATCAACTCAAACTATTTCTCCTTGCACTGCAGTTCTAATTATAATTTATATTAATCTTTATAAAAGTACCAAGTAAGATGCTGAAAGTAGCAATCTCTGTGATACCCCCACCTGTAAAAATGTTTCTTATCCAAAAAAGACCTGCTGCCTGACAACTATCTACTTGTTTCATGTAGAAAACATGATCAAAGTAAAAAATGAACAGCAAACAAGAAACAATCTCAAGATAAATTGCTTAAAGAATTACTGCACAGGTTATGGACCACACATGATAGATTAGCAATCTGTTTAGTGTATGGATAAAGCCTGCAAAGATGACTGCAAGTCTCCAACAAATGTAGTGAGCTTCTGAAAATACTGTAATCTTGTCCTTTTTTACAAATACTGTCATATGTATTTCAATACCTAAGGCTTATACGTTCATAGGTTCATAGGTAGGTACTAGGCTATTGGCTCTAGGGCCTATATAAGCCTAGCCAAAGGTACCCTGGCTTTCGCCACCCAAGAAAATTATTTTCCTGTGCCACTGTCGAGCAGAGCCACAGAAGTGATCCCCGGGGTGAATTTCCTATCTCCCATCCAGTCATCAAGATTTTTCTTGAAGAGTGCTAATGAGGAGCTTTGTTTGATATAGATAGGTAGTCTGTTCCAGAGTATGGGAAGTCTCTGGGACAGGAATCTATCCCTCCAGCATGTTCTGTTTATTGTGGTGACAAGGTTTAGGTCCCTAGAGCGTGTAGCTTGTAGGGATTGGGATTTCCTTAAGTGGAGCATGTCTAAAAGCTCTGGGTTTGACATAGCTTTGTGTGTTAGGCAGAGATCTCCTCTGAGTAGGCGATATGCTATGGAGTAAAGCTGCAGTTTTTTGAGACGGTTTGCATAGGGCATCTCTTTGAGGCCAGTAATCCTCTTTGTGAGGTATTTCTGTGGCCTTTCCAGTTGTTGTAGATGTCTTGTGAGGTACATACCAAAAGGGGCATTGTACTGTATAATGGGTCTAATGAGTGATGAGTAGAGGGGAACAATGACCTCTTTTTTCCTGGATGAGAAACCTTTTGTGATGAGGTGTGGCATATAGAAGGATTTCCTGACTACTGTGGCGATGTGATTATCAAAGGAGAGACTACTGTCCACCTGTGTCCCAAGGTCTCTTATCATACTTTCGGTGTTAAGTAGACTACCACCTATGTGGTAGTTCATGGGTACTGAGTTTTTACCAAAAGGAATGACAATGCACTTTTTGGCATTGAGCTTGAGGCCATGGCTTTGACACCAGGCATCTGTCTCAGCAAGGCCCTTTTGTAGGATGTCCACATCTTTTGGAGTTTTGATTATGGCTCCTAGTTTGCAGTCATCTGTGAACTTCATAAGCCAAAGACCTTCTGTGTTGGCCTGTACTTCAGAGAAGTAGATACCAAACAGGAGAGGACCCAGGACTGAACCCTGTGGTACTCCACTTGTCACTAGTCTGAAGCTGGATTTGGAGTCTGCTACTTTCACAGTGTGGGTTCTGTCAGTGAGCCATTTGGCAACCCATCTTGTGACATAGGGATTTATACCTAGTTTAGTGAGTTTATCTATAATTCCAGAATAGGGGATGGTGTCAAAAGCCTTGGTGAGATCTAGATAGGCTGTGTGAACCACCTTACCCTCATCTATGGCTTTGGTGACTGCTTCAAAGGAGTCTATCAGGTTTAGGAGACATGATCTGCCTTTTACAAACCCAAACTGGGTGGGGTCTTGAGTTTGGAGATTACCAATGTCATTGTTTATAAGTTCCATGATGATATGCTCCATAGCCTTGCAGACCAGGCTCGTTAGGCTAATGGGGCAGTAGTTTCCAGGGTCTGTGGTGGCTCCCCCTTTATGGAGTGGGATAACTGTCTGTGTACCATTCAGTGGGAACATAGCCTGAGGTAAGGCTATGATTGAACATGGTACTTAGGTGGGGTGCCAGTTTGTTCTGTAGTTCATGTAGAACACAGCCTGGGATGTCATCAGGTCCCATGGATGCTGTGTTCTTGACTTTGGATAGTGTGTTTTTTACTTGTGCAGCCATGATTACAGGAACTTTGCATTCTTCTAGTATAGAGATGGGCCCTTTAGGGGATGACAGAGGGGTAAAGTTAGCACTGAACCTATCTGCCAGGATGTTGGCAATATCCATTGGTTCTGTATATTTAGTGCCATTGTGCTGTAACTCAGAGCAGATCTGTGTGTTGCCATTGAGATTCTTGACATAGCTATAGAATGCTTTATGGTTGTCTTTAGAGTCAGTGGCGATTTTGTTTTCATAACTAGCTTTGGAGGATTTTATGAGGGATCTCAGCTTCTTACTGAAGCTGACCAGGGAGTTTCTCCAATCATGGGATTTTACTCTTTTTTGCAACAGTTTCTTTCTTCTGTTGTAGAGTTTGTTTATGGCAGGGGACCACTAGATTGGCTTCCTTTTTTTGGAGGATAGCATCTTGGTTCTGTTAGGGATTGCACGATCCATGCACTCATGTAAGTGCTTATAAAGTGCATTTGTGTAGGATTCAGCAGTCATACCTCTATTGTCCGTCAGCATGGGTGTCATGAAGTTTGCCACTTCTGTCTTAAGAAGCGTGAAGTTGGCTTTGGAGAAATATTTTACTGTGGTTTCCCTAATAGGGGGTGGGGGAGGGATGTGGATGTCTAGGGTGATTAGCTTATGGTCGGATCTGACCAACAAGGAATTGACCTCTGGTGTGGGGCATCGGTTGCCTATGTTGGTAATAACCAGGTCTAGGATATCGCTGCCCCTGGTGGGGGTGTGGATAAGTTGATCCATGGTATTGGAATTTATGAACTCCAGAAAACGTTGAGCACAAGAGTTGGTACATGAGTAGTTTTCCCAGTTGATGGTACGGTAGTTGAAATCACCCATTATTAGGGTGTTAGGTTGTACCCTAATATTTTCCAGTGTATTAAGAAATGAGGAGTGGGAATCCTGGAACATGGTGGGGGATCTGTAGCAAGCTACAATTTGGATTGCGGTCTTGCCCAGAGTTAGTTGCATTTGGATAATCTCGGATGCATTATGCTGAACAACTAGCCTGGAGGTGTGGATATCCTTAATGAATATGGACACTCCTCCGCCTTTAGTGTTTTGGTCCATGTTAGGTGGCCAAAAGGTGTGGTATGAATTATAGCCTAGTAATGCAGGGGTACTCTCTGGAGCCTTGAACCAGGTCTCTGTCACTGCACAGATGTCGATGTTCCCCATTTTAAGGAGTGCCTCGAGGGAGTGCATTTTGAGGTTTAGACTTCTAGCATTGAGTACCAATACCCTCAGATTCTTCTTGCCTGTACCTGTTAGGGTGGTGAATTTATCATTTGAACCTTGCCTAAAAAAGGCACTATAGGGGTGGCTAGAGACGTTATCTGGTTATGTAAATATTCTCTTCATGGTGACAACAAAAATGTTTTCAATGTTGGTAATTCTTTAACAGTACACTTATTAAAGCTTACTTGCATCTTACAATCTCAGACAAGCTTACCTGATGGTCATTAAAGCATTGATACTTAAACAGAGAGCAACAGGCAGTGCAACAACATGCATTTTCTGAATAATAAGAAGCATAAATCAACAGTATAAAAACATATCAGAAAACCAGAACATTCTGCAAAATCAAGGACAGATGAAAAGCCACTGTTGTACTTGTGTCTACCTTGTAGGAGCGATACTCTGTGTACTTATACTCCATAACTGCTCCTTGCCTTGCTTGGACACATCCAGAGTCACTACATGGGGAGTGGGTTGCAAAAAGCATGTCACAATTTGAAATGTCTCTGGCTGATGGTGATGGCCCTGACACATTTGTCATAATCTCACCCTCAGAGCAAAGGCCCAAAAATAAGGACAATTTTTAAATATTGCTCTTATAAACTTAGAAAGATAATAGAATAGTAGGTTTTGCATTAGTATGAATTTTCTGAATGGTATGAAATCTGAAACTGAAATGTCTGTCATTTTCTAACTTCAGTCTTTAATGATTTGCCACTAATTTGCCAGAAATCACAATTTTATGAAAAGCGGACCAAAAATGTAGTGCAAAAATATAAAATAGCCACACAATACAGCTGGGAACCTGTCAAATAAGGGACACTTTTTTTAATATTGGTACTGTTAAGTTGAGCAGGTGACAAAATATGAGAATCTACATGAATTTCTGAAATAAAAGTAATCTATAACTCTGATCATTACAATTATTTCTTAATTGTAAACCATCCACATTTTCTCCCAAAATTGCCATTTTGCAGAGGGATTATCAGAGGGAAAGCAACATTTTGAGCTAAAGTTGAGGACAGTTGAGAGATTTGGATATACCTAATTCTATAAAGCGATTTATTTGTGAGTACCTCTCTACTTCTTAACACAGGAAATCTGGACAAGGCCAAATATATTGTGGAAAAATACAGACTGTACTAGAATTGCTGTTGTATAAACTTAGACAGTTGATAGAATAACAGGTCTTGCTTTTGCATGCATTTTTATTAAAGGTATGAAGTCTGAAACTCAATGTCTGTCATTATTTAGTGACTTCATTCCTAAATGATTTGCCAGAAAAACACACATTTTATGAGGAACAAACCAAAAATAAGAAACAAAAATCTATTCATTCTGTGAAAATCTGGACAGTTGAGAGGTATAGTTCAGCCGGGGCTGTATTTCGGTTTGCCGCCCTTCTACCCTCACAAAATCATGGTTGAATGGGGCCTCCCCTCCACAGCCATTCCAATGTCCCATTACTTGTCTGTTTCACCTCATTTACCATAAACACTGTAATGCGCATACTGCTTTACCTCTAAGATGATTTGGATTTTGTTTAAAATTTTTATTTTACATTTTCCAGCACAAACACTAATAGACATCTGCTAAACAAAGCAATGCAGTCTCACAATTAAAATAGACTTAGCATTAAAACTTCCTTACCCTTGAAACTCACATTAATTGAAACAACATTGAAACCCACATTCAAAGAAAATACATCTGGCCAGTGGCAGATAAAGATTAACGTTGGGCTGTTTTCAAATCATAGGCCCCTTGCACATGAAACATACATGCATTCTTTGATACACCTTCCTGATTGTATTAAATTATATTCCTTGTATAATATAGTACAGTTGTTAGAGGGCATTTTAAATTTATTGTTTTGAACATTTTCCAGTAAACAATGAAACAAAATGCATGCACCAATAATGATAAAACTGCCCAATTCAGAACATTTCCATCATAAAAGTCTACTCAAACTTCTACAGTCCACCAGTATCAGTAAATATGCACAATCTCTGCAGAAGTAAAAGTCATCTAAATAATTCCACATTAAAGAGATCTGTAACTAATGAAGAGGTTGCTGCTAGCAAACAACTTTATATTTCATTGTTTCATCTACAAATAAAGTGCTTGTTGCCCTTGAGGAATAAATTGCCCATGTTACATTAAAAAGGGTAATCTGGTAATATTGCAATAGGGAATGGATGGAAAACTGATAACAGGTTGATAGTTACTAGGTATCTTCACCAAACAGGACATTCTCAGGACTGCAGCATCCATCCCCTTTAAAAGTACAACACAGTACAGTATCAGCACTCCATCAACATACTGTGGGAGTAGAGCCAACAGCCTTCTGCATCAAAAGCAAGTACACTACCTGTTGTGTTATTAACAATATAAGCAGATTCACCATAAGCGGCACTACACTTCTCTTCCCCTGAAGCTCTTAGATCCTTGTAAAATCCACTTGACACTCAACTGTATCTCTCAACTTTGCAGCGCATGAGCACAAGAAATCTGAAAAAAGCCAAAATTTATTGGGGGATGGGACAAAAGCCCAAAAACTAGGGACACATTTTAAACATTGCTTGTATAACATTGGAAAGTTTCTAGAATAAAATGCTGTGTTACTGCCATGCATTTCACTGCCAAATCTTGAAGCCAAGACCCTATACACTGTAGTCAGAGCAACATACCACTATGCCAAATCAGCTAAAAGACAGGAAGACTGAAACTTAAATGACTATTATTTAGTGAATTCAGTTCTCACCATAGTTCTCAACCTCTTAGCACAAAACACCTGGACAAAGCCAATAATGGGGGAATATATCCCCCAAACATATTCAGTGAATTCAGTTCTCACCATAGCTTTCAACCTCTTAGCACAAAAAAACTTGTACAAAGCCAATAATGGGGGAATACAGTCCCACCCACAAATAGGGACAAATTTCAAATACTGATCTTATAAACTTAGAAAATTACTAGAATAAAATGTTTTGTGTTACCATATACTTTCTGAAGAATGAAAAAAAATAATTTTGGTCTTTCTTGTGTGTGTGTGCAAACTGCCCAAGTTAGGTATACCTATTTAGACTCAAACCCTGTACTTTAGGTACAAGAAACAAAAGCCTGAATTCTCTACCCATACCACCACTTGTGATTATGGATTTATGTCCATAGCTATCAGCTGTCCAAAATGTCCAGAATGTCTGGAATGTTTGACACATACTTTTGTTCTGTTCCTTTTAACAACTGTGGTTTTCTGGCAAATCAGTGAGAACTGAATTCACTAAGTCATGATAGCCATTTAAGTTTCATTCTTCCTGTCTTTCAGGAAACACATGGTAACACAAAACACTTAAACAAGCAATGTTTCAAATGTGTCCTTGGTTTTGGGCCTTTGACACCCATCCCCCCCAATAAATGTTGGCTTTTTCCAGATTTTTTTTGTGTTGCAAAGTTGAAAGATTTAGCTGAGTGTCACAGGGGAAGAGAAGTTTAGTTCTGCTTATGCCAAGTCTGTTTGCCTTGTTACAACACAACAGGTAGTATACTTGTTTTGATGCAGAAGCCTGTAGGTTCAACTCCACAGTATGTATATGGATTTCTGATACTGTACTGTGTTGTATTTTAATGGAAGTGGATGCTGCAGTCCTGTGAATGTCCTCCTTTGGAGGAGATACCTAGTAACTATGAACCTGTTATCAGTTTGCTATCCATTCCCTATTGCAATATTACCAGCTTATCATTTTTTAATGTAACATGGGCAAGTTATTCTTCAAGGGCAACAGGCATTTTATTTGTAGATGAAACAATGAAATATAAACTTGTTTGCTAGCAGCAACCTCTTCATTAGTTACAGATCTCTTTAATTAGGAATTTAGATGACTTTTACTTCTGTATAGATTGCATATTTATTGATATTGGTGGATTGTAATGACAGAAGTTTGAGTAGACTTTTATGATGGAAATGTTCTGAATTGGGTAGTTTTTCATTACTGGTTCATACATTTTGTTTCATTGCTTACTGGAAAAATGTTGAAAATAATAAAGTTAAAACATGCTCTAGCAAGTGTGCTGTATTATACAAAGAATATAATTTAATACAATCATGAAGGTGAGTCAAAGAACACATGTATGTTTGCATGATCCTAAATATGTGTACAAGGGACCTATGATTTGAAAACATCTGAAAGGCAAACTTTATCCACCATTGGCCAGATGCATTTTCTTTGAATGTGGGTTTCAATGCAGTTTCAATGAATGTGAATTTCAAGGGCAGAGAAGGTTTAATGGTAAGCCTGTTTTCATTGTGAGACTGTATGGCTTTGTTTAGCAGATGTCGATCAGTGTCTGTGCTATAAAATGTAAAATAAAAGTTTTAAATGAAATCCAAATAATCATTGTAGATGTAAAGCATAAAGGAGTATGCTCATTACAGTGTTTATGGTAAATGGGGAGAAATAGCGAAGTAATGGGACACTGGAATGGCTGCTGGAGGGGGGGGGCTGTGAATGGGGGGCCCATTTGACCATGGTTTTGTGAGGGGGGAGGAGGAGCAGAAAACTCAAAGACAGCCCAGGGGTGGCACAAACTCTAGCTATGCCACTGGTTAAATCTATAGTATTAGGCAAAGAGTTTCATTGTTCATGTATGGCATATTGAGCAGTTGAGTCTAAAGTTTCCAGTTGGTGTAGTGCTAACATTTTAGACTGTAATATTTAGAAAAAAATCTGACTCTGTGGTGGTGTTTTGTTTTTGTGTGTGTGTGTGTGTGTGTGTGTGTGTGTGTGTGTGTGTGTGTGTGTGTGTGTGTGTGTGTGTGCGTGTGTGTGTGTGCGTGTGTGCATGTGTGTGTGTGTGTGTGTGTGTGTGTGTGTGTGTGTGTGTGTGTGTGTGTGTGTGTGCGTGTGTGTGTGTGTGTAGATTGTGTTATGGCTAGTCAGTTTTTCCATTTTACTTTCTGTTACCTACTGGTCAGATAGCAAGTTAAGGAATATATTTAGTGGGGACATAGCCTAAGATAAAGGGTTTTATTTCTGAAGATATATTCAATTTCTACATTAAAATTTTGAGACTTCTAATAGTAATACATCAGCAATGCAGTGCATACAAACATATATTTGTTAAAGAAATAATGTTGTATCTGTAATGTATTTGGATTAAAATCTGTGACCTATTGAGACAGAAACATTGTAATAAGCAGTTCATTAGATGTTTCTTAATTATCTTTTCTAGTAGTTTGATTAAGAAGGAGAGTACATTAACTAATATATAATTTGAGATTGATATGGATTCTTTCTCTTCTTCAATTTGCATTTAAATGTTTGTTGGTATCCCACAATTCTGTGGTTGTGGGTGGGGTTGCATAATTATGTATGCAAATGTTATGTTAACCAGTGTACAGATTTTTGTCCAATTGTCCCTAGTTTTCATGGGCCTTTGTCCAGATTTTTGATCTTTCCAAGTTGAGAGGTATTATCATACTTGGTGATGTAAATATTAACTGGTTAGACATCATACATCATCACCAACAAATAGTACCGACCTATTTAAGTACACCCAACTCATTACTACCATAACCAGACCCAACAAAATCAATGGCTCAGTATTAGACTGGGTCATTGTCTCTGACTATAGTAAAATCTCCTCTTCTGGCACTCCATCTAACATTAGTGATCACCTACTGGCTTATATAATTCACAAACCAAGTGCTTAATATGCACCACTATAAGCATACCAGAGACCTATACCACTTCTGCCCAACTACCTTTGATGATACCCTATAAAATATCAACTGGCATCCACTTAAAGTTCTACCACTGAATGATGTTGTTAGATTCTTTAATTCAGCATTCCTCCACATACTAGACAATCTCGACCCTCTCCAACATAGGAGAGTGAAAGCCAACCAGGCCAGTTGGCTTAGCAAATCCACCAAACAACTTATGAAAGCTAGGGATAAGGCCTGGAAATTATGGCATACAAGTAAAAACCCTGCAGACTTCACTCAATACAAACAACTGCGTAATCAAGTAAAGCGACTTGTCATCAAAAACAAACAAGACTACTACATTATATAGAGCATTTAACAAAGTGAGCTACTGAGTCACTAATGGCAGTGACTCAGCAGCTCAATATGTTAAATGCTTTATATATATATATATATATATATATATATATATATATATATATATATATAGTACATTTAGCAGTGAATCAGTAGCTCAGTATGTTAAATGATCTATATACAGTACATTTAGCAGTGACTCAGTAGCACAGTTGGTTAAATGCTCTATATATAGAACATTTAGCAGTGACTCAGTAGTTCAGTTTGTCAGATTACTACATTACTCTTCAAAACAACTATATGCAAAATCCTAAAAGGTTCTGGAGGTCCATAAACTCTCTGTTATACCCAGCCAAAAGTGATAATCCCTCCTCTGATCCAAGAATGGCCCCAGCTGAAACTACCTAACTTTTTAACTCATTCTTTAAAAACAGTATTGTCAATCTCACTGCCAACTTCCCACTAAGCAACCCTCTGCCCCCAGACCCATTTGCTATAACAAGACCAAACTTCTCTCTCGTACCCATACCTACCTCTACCATAAAAAAAACTCCTGCTTAAACTTAAACCTGGATCAAATGTTCCAGATAACTTACCACCAGAATTCTGAATATATCAAAAGCAACCAACTGATATGTAATTGCCACGGAATCACCAATGAGTGTATGACCACCTCTGAGTTTGTAAAAAAATATATGTTTATTCCACAATGGTAAAAAACACGACCTGTATACACATTAAAAAGTTAAACGCTTTCACCCACAGCACAGTGGGCTTCATTAGAACATAATAATTACTTTGAATACACCTTATATTTGAGAATTGGCGCCAAGTACGGCTGATGTTAAGCTTTTAGGCTTTTAAACTTTTAAAGCAATACCTACAAAAATATTAGTACAAGCTGTCTGGCTCAATCTGCCATATCTGAAAAAAGGCAGCTCTCGAACCATAACTAAAACATGTCAATATTAAATTCCTCCAAACATATGGTGTATAAAATCAATAACAAAATCAAAAACATTAAATGTTCCAAGACACTAGATAGTGTGCGTACGAATACAAATACAATGAAACATCCTTTCCGTAATGCTTTGAATGCATATACTAATTAATATATATAATAATACGTTGTGTAACTTCTTAATAAAAAGTGTGGGTATATGTTGTGCGCAGATATAATGATGTATATCTGAAATATTGTGTGCACAATCGCAAAAGATATACGACTAAAATGTACAACTAACATATACAACTAAAAAATATGACATTGTGCTGGATCCACTTCCTATAATCTAATATACTGTGATATAATTAGTGTTGATTGAATATTGTGTAATGTTAATATAAAATATAATACATACACTTGTGTAAACATAATATCTATCTTTATATGACCAAATATTCTATGAAATGTGCAAGATGAAATATGAAATGTAAATGTAAATATAACATATGAGATATGAAATATGAAAAATTATGAAATATTAAATAATATATCAATTATGCCTACGATATTAATTCATCTCCAAAATGGGCTTGCATGAGATGTGGTCATTGAGCCCAGGTGGGTTGCTGCATCCAAATACAACTGCCACCAAACTCCCTTAAAACTTTATAATGTTTTATGGTCACCCCCTCTAGGGTCCATTTTGATTGTATCTAGAATAGCAAAGATGTGTGTCGCCCATCTTCTCAACGTATCTGAATAAGGCTTAACATCAGCTGTACTTGGCGCCAATTCTCAAATATAAGGTGTATTCAAAGTAATTATTATGTTCTGATGAAGCCCACTGTGCTGTGGGTGAAAGCGCTTAACTTTTTAATGTGTATACAGGTTGCGTTTTTTACCATTGTGGAATAAACATATTTTTTTACGAACTCAGAGGTGGTTGAAACACATTGGTGATTCCGTGGCAATTACTTACCACCAGAATTCCTCTTTGCTGTGCTGTGGGTGAAAGCGCTTAACTTTTTAATGTGTATACAGGTTGTGTTTTTTACCGTTGTGGAATAAACATGCTTTTTACGAACTCAGAGGTGGTCATACACTCATTGGTGATTCCGTGGCAATTACGTACCACCAGAATTCCTCCAAAAATCAGCAGATGCTATAACCTGTCCTATTAGTATACTACTAAATAGATCCATTCAAGAGTCCTTCATTCCCACCATCTGGAAAAAGGCATTTATCCTCCCTCTCCATAAAGGTGGAAACAATAATGATATATCTAACTTTGGTCCAATTGCCATTCTCTCTCCCATCTCCAGAATTCTTTAAAAATATATCCATAGCCAACTACTTAACTGCCTACTACACCACAACCTCCTCTCCCCAACCCAACATGAGTTTAGACCTAGTCATAGCACCACCACTGCTCTTATACCTTTCTTGGACACAGTCAACAATGCTTAAGACTCAGGACACCTTGTCTCCTCCCAATTTCTTGACCTTTCCAAGTCATTTGATACTGTCGCCCTCCCACTTCTTCTGACCAAACTCTCCAATTTAGACATATCTGGTTTTCCAACTACATTAAAGATAGACAACAAGCAACCAGATGACACCAATCCCTCTTTCCTTTCCTCACCATCAATACTGGAGTCCCACAAGGTAAATACTAGGTCCACTGCTCTTGAGCATTTTCATTAATGGTTTCCATACCAGCATACCCCATGCTAAGGTTATCTAATATGTAGATGACTCCACCATTATCTGCATGACCGAGTCTACTTCAGAACTGCATACAGTCACCCTAAATGCCTTCATCTCCACTGTAACCTGGATGTATAATAACCATTTAGCCCTAAATGAAAATAAAACCAAACTTATGTTATTCACCTCCAAAAACAACAACATCCCTAACCAAAAATGAATTTACTATAAACTCACCCAACAACATTTGCCTTGAAGTACTCCCATATACTAAATTTCTAGGGGTCACCATAGATGAACACCTAACTTTTGACCAGCATATTAACACAAACATAAAAAAAATAAATCAGAAACTAGGCATCCTATACAGACACAACACTTCCTCACCTATGCAGCAAGATTATCCCTTGCCTCTTCCTTTCTACTTCCATCCTTACTCTATGGTGCACCTGTCTTTACTAATATACAATCCTCTCTTAAATCCAAACTGGGTTCATGCTACAATAAAATTGCAAAATGTGTAACCAGCGCCAAACACTCCTCCCACCACCGCATATCACTCCAACATCTAAACTGGCTAGAACTTCCTCAACATCGTACATACCTGCAACTAACCACAGCTCATAAGCTAATCTATCATCCTTCTAGTTGTCCTGCCCTCCCCTCTCTGTTCACCATGTATCACCCAAATAGTCCTCTGCAATCAGTCAATCAGATGCTCCTTAATGTAGCAAAGCCTAACCTTTCTGCCAGTCAAATGCATTACCCTTATGCTATAGCAAACCTATGGAATGCTCTCCCTCCTTCAATTATGTCTACTAGCTACCTTGAATGCTTTAAGACTTCACTGAAACAACACTCGTTCTCCTATTGACATTGTACATATACCAGCACTGACTATAAAACAAACAATATTCTTAGCCTTCCTACTTTTTTTCCCCATGTCACTTATGGTTCAGACTCCTCATATATAGATCCAGTGCTTCCAACTTGCTAAGTCCAACACGTGCCATCCAGCCACATGTAATCTACTATATTAGTTACCTACCATATCTTCTATTCATTCTTCATGTCTGTAACAAAGGAGGATACTGCCAGCCCAAGTATCTGGAATTTTGTAAATAATTATATGTCATTTGTGAATATTAATGTGATTTATTTAGAAGTGTAACAAAAGGAGATACTGACAGCCCAGCTATCTAGAATATTTTAAATAATTATATGTCATCTGTGAATGTCAACACGCTTTATGTAAGATACTTGTGTTACAAATGTATTAGAACTGTATGTCAGGTGTATATCAAACAACTGGTAAAGAAGTGTGTGTTGAAAAGGTTTTTGCAAAGTACTTAAAATGTAACCACAGCATGCCCTACTGGAATAGAACAGAAATGTACCTGCACTATTGTAACTGTTTAGATGTATATATTTTAACAGTGGAAACTAGAATACAGAAGGTTAGCTTCAGAAAAATAGCTGAAATTAAATTACTTTATGGCCACACAATAAAAAGATATTATCTTTCAGTTTTTGTGTAACAGGAAAGCTAATGTCTGCACTAGAGAAGTTTTCTGTATTGTATTGGAAGTGTTTTATTGTTTTATGACTTTCAGGCTCAGCAAAGATCTGAGAAAAAGCCCTTGTGTATGTATTTTCACAGGTAGATGCTAAATACTGCTAGCTTTCAGCAGTGGGTTTTTACCTGGGGTAGTGCCAGATAACAAGAAATAACGTCATTCTGCAACCTATCCCAGCAGTAATATTTGAGATAGTAATTTAAGAACTCTCTGAGTGAGATTCTGCATTCTGTATTCTCTCTTTGACCTGACAACATACGTAAGAGGATCTATTCACCACATCTGTCTTGTGGTTCTAATTAAATGTACTAAGGTATAGTAATTCTCTTAGATACAGTCAGGAATATAGCAACGCTTAGCTTAGATATCTTTATGTATTTATTTGAGACTGTCCTGAAATATTGTTTAAATATTTCCTCTGATTTTGAACTCTGATGTCACTGTAATTATGTACTGAGTAGGTTAGTACTAGGCTAACTGCCCTTATGGGCCATTTTAAGCTAGCCAATTACCCTATGTCAGAATCAAACCCTGCACCATGTGTTTCTAAGGTAAGTACTTTAACCATTACGTCAACCCTCCACCCCTTCTTATTTTTTTATTATTTATTATTAAATATATTTAAACCTTTCATTGTGGCTGATCTGTCTAGAAATATTTACATTCTGAGAGTACTGGCATATTTATTTGATGACACTGTATAGGCCACTCCTAATAGCCTTACTCTTGGTCAAGCTACCATCCATTTGTATTAACAGTAACATTACACAGTAAGATTGGGCACCCTTTATTAAAAGCCTTAAAGTAGCTAATAAGGAGTAACTGGTGGCAGGAAAACTATCATGTAGTCTTGGCAGAAGGGGGCTTAGCTATTAACCTGTGCCAGCCTTTCCCAGGTGTCTGTGTGTGTATAAATCAAACATCAAAGAGTGTGTGTGTCAGCTACTTTGGCAGGAACATGAAACACTGGTTGGACAGAGAGGGTGCTGGAGGTCTTGGCTTTGTCACTCAGCTGACATCTCAACTCTATAGCTGTGCCAATGGGAAGTCTTTTTAGGGATCTGGAAAAAGAGGGAGAAATCAACCCTGGACTGATTGTGTCTCTGTTTGCTCTTAAGGGAAATTGCACTTGATGCAGAGAGATGTCTCTGGAAATATTGTATGTGTACCTGTCATCCTCCCAATGTACATCTCTCACTGATACTAGTGGTGAGGATTGAGGCTCCTTGATTACTGGGCCAGTGGAAGGGTGTCACAATGCCTATATAGCAATAGCTCTAAGGCTATAACTTATTTTCAGAATCTTTAATCTGCTGATCTCCATCTTTCTTCCTCTACTGCAAAACTGCAATACTATATTATTCACACATTTGCTTTTATCACCATGTCATCAATTGTATTCTTGTTTGGCTTGCATACTTAAAATCTAGCATCTGTATAACTAGTATTATCTGTTTTATTTTATCACCTATTCTGTAATGTAGTGTTTTGTACCAT
>NC_056744.1:1101705143-1101784570 GCF_019279795.1 Protopterus annectens | reverse complement strand
TAGTATGTGGCATGTGTGCATACATGCCTTGCATATGATGTTACATTACATATTGTACAGTAACACATGCAACTATGTGATATATAGTTGTGTTTTATGTGCAGTAGTGACTTACCAAGCAACTCCAGGCTCGGTGGTTGAGAGACACCCACCTCCACAATACCAGCTAAAGCTTGTGGATGGAGGTCTGCAGGTGTCCCCAGGTTGGCCAGTAGCTCCTTGGTATGTGTGAGTGGGGGCTGGGTGAGTGGCCCCCCACCTGTTGCACCTTGTTCCTTGGTGATTGTATTAGCAAGCTGTTTTGCACATCTTATCAGGTCAGTGCAGTGTTGGCACACCTGCTGATAGGTGTGATTGTGACCACCAACATCATTTACCCACCTGCAGAGTTCCTCCCACAGGGCATCCCGCTGCTGTGCATCCTGTGGCACATGGCTGAAGAGCTTTGTGTAGTTGTCGAGGAGGTATGGGATGAGGACCTCATCTTCCAAGCGGCTGTATGCTGGCAGTCTGCTATGTGGCATACCTGGAAGACATAATGATGGAGACAGGTCACAGTAACTCACAGAGAAGTACAGCAGTACAGCTGAACATACATGTGTATCACATTTATTAAGATTACAAATACGTCTTTGTAAATCTACATGACACTAACACCACTGACATATATAAGTCACACACATTTGACACCTACTGGTGATGTGATGTTATCGCCATATATGTGTGTGTCAAATGATGACATTGCTCATACGCCATGTGGATGTTGTCTTGACGTGGGCATGTCTGTTTGTCTGTAGTGGTATCTTTACCTATCAACACATGCCTGGATGTGTTCACAATGCAGTCGACCTTAATGCTGTGTATGTGTCACATATATAGTCATACATAGCCATTAGGGACATGACTTGTGACCATGCAGACTTGCAAACGTGTATGTGTTTTGCCATGTACATCTACATTGCACTGTACAGCTGTGTAGCATCCTGCCATGTATTGCCTGTGTTGCACATGTGTAACACATGGGACAATATCTAGCCTGATGGTATTTGCAGGGTTGGATATCAACTATAGCATGTGTGGTCATTGTGATCTAGTAGGCTATATGCCCTGGGCCATTTATAAGCCTAGGCAGACAGGTTACTTAGCTGTAGGCAACAGACAGGTAAGTTTCACTGGCCAGTTCAAGCAGTGCCACAGAACCGATACACATGGTTACTGATATTTTTGGCATGTGGTCATCACACCATGTCACAGAGAGGGTGATGTGCAGCTTCGCTGGTCAGGGATGCATAGTATGGCAAGAGTATGTTAAGTGTATGGGACAGGGATCTGTCAGGCATATTGTGATCCTTGTACTAGAAAGGTGGATGTCCATGACATATGTTTTTATTTGGGATCAGGATGTGTTAAGGGTAGCATGTCCAACACCTCTGGGTTGGACATGGCTTTATTCAGGGTAGACTGCATACTACATAGTGCAGCTAGGGATTGGGAAGGGCAGTGTAGGCCATCTACACATGGGCAATAACCCTTAAAGGAAATATGTGATCTATTATGGGTCACATGGGTGTTGAGTATGGCTGAGCAGTTATCTCTATATTTCTGGATGGCACCCTGTCATGATTAGGGGTGCCACATATGACTACCTGTCTTTTGTGGTGACATAACTATCAAAGGGAAGTACTGTCCAGCTGCATCCCATATGCACAGTTGCCATTATGTTGACCACTGCCTAGGTGGTAGTTAATGGGTACAGGGTTTGTAACAAAGAGGATGACAATGCAATACTTAGCTGTCAGATTGTGACCATACGTCAACTATTGCTCCTAGTTCATAGTCATTTGCAAACATCAAGAGGCTGATGCCTTCTGTGGTAGACTGTGTGGTATAGATAAAGAGGGGGAGTACCAGGAATGACCCCTGTATTACTGTGGCTGGCACTGGTTTGATGTGCGTGTATTAGTCAGACACCTTCTGTAGTGTTGGTTCTGCCAGCAGTCCAGTTGCCAACCACTCCTGTGACATAGGAATATACACCTAGTTTAGTGAGTGTAGCTGGAACACAGTATGAGTGATGGTGTCCTACGACCTGGCAAGGTCATGATATGCAGTGTGAATCAACCCTACTGTCATCTACATCTGTACTGAGTACATCAATTACGTTGACCATGGTTCATAGCCGTACAGACCAGACTCAGCAGGGTAATTGTGCACTATGTCCCATTATCAATGGTATCTCCCCCTTTGTGGGGTGTGATAACTGTTGCTGTGAACCATTCAGTGTGTACACAGCCTGACATGGAGCTATGACTGAACATGATGTGTATGTGGATAGCTGAATGTTCTTACATTTGTGTAGGATACACCCTGGGATGTTGGCAGGTCCCATGAAAGCTGTATGTATGGCTTTAGAGAGTGAAGCTTGTATCTGCATAGTTGTCAGTACAGGGGCCCTTTAGTGTACATGGATATATTACTAAGTGTACCTGTTGGGGTGGGGTGGAGGTGGGAGTGGGTTTAGGTTCTCCAAGACCCTATCTGGATGAACGGGTGCTATTTCTGTAGGTGCAGTACTTCCCATGCCATAGTGCTGTGCAGCAGGGCAGGTCTTGTCGTTGCCATTATGATTAATGACACAGCTATAGAATGCTCTGTGCTTGGCCTCATAATATGTGGCTGATTAGTTTCACAGTAGCTTTGCGTGGTTTTATATGGTGTATCTGCATCTTACTAAGGCTGACCAGGGATCACCTACACTCATGTGTGTTCACTCTTGCAACATTTACTACCTTCTGTGGTACAGTTTAAAGCATGGTACCAGCAGTTTGCCTACTTGTTTGTGTTGGGTTGAATCCTGGTTCTGTTTCAATGGCACAATCACTGCACATATGTGACTGCTTAAGGGTCATTTGTGTAGGATTCAGCATTTGCACATGCATTGTCCATCTGCATGGGTGCCATGGCACTCATTACTCTGCTCTTAGGAAAGATAACATTGGCATTGGAGACTAACTATGTGTAGCATACTGTTAGCCCTGTTTGTGTGACGACTGTGATCCAGGTCAGTGGGGTCGATGGAATCCAAGATGCATTGAGCGCAGGTGTTGGTACATGAGGAGTCTTCCCAGTTCATAATGGAATAGTTGAGAGTAGCCATTATTATGGTTCTGTCTCAGACCTAATATTCCCCATTACAGCACATTATGACAGTTGGGAAGTCCGCAGCCTGGTGGGTGATCTGTCTCAAGGTGCATTTTGAATTCTACTTTGGCACAAAGGTAGTTGCTGAGCATAATGCATTTGATGTTATGCAAGTGCAGTTAGCGTGGGGGTGTACATATCCTTCAGGAATATGGACACAGCTGCGGCCTGTGTGGTGTTCCAATAGGGCAGGCAAAGAGGTAAGGTATGAGTATGTACATGATCATGCAGGTGTGCTCCCTGGAGCGTTGAAACATGTCTCAGCCACTGCACAGATATGTTCTCCATGTTAGGGATTGACATATGTGTGTCCATATAGTGTTTCTGACATGTATCATTGTGTAGTGAGACCCACAGTTTATTGCTTGGCTGTCCCTGTAACAGCAGTGGACCCTCACTTGAACCATGCATGATGAGGGAACTATAGGGGAAGCATGAGCCCTAGGCAGTATCCAGATTCCCAGGGGTGACAGGTGCAGGCCCTGTCTGGCAAAGTATCATGGTCTGTCAACCATGTTATTCCAGGATGACAGATACTGGATACCCTGTGACATGCACCACTACACTAGACAATTGTGGAATACAATCCTTTTGTCCCTGTACTGCAGTCTCATTCTGGCCAATGGCAGAATGCTATCCTTAGGACATACCTGCATGGGCTACAAGACCTGACAGTTCCTACATGTGTTTCCATGCAGTCCAGGCTACTGCATCACAGGTCCTGCACAACAACATGGAATATGCCAGAGCCATGTGTATAGTTCAAAATGTGGTCTGAGTGTATGAGTATGTGGCTAATCATGGCAGACAGGCAGCTGACAGTATGTATGCCCTCGTATAGGTTGGTGTGTAACATAGTGCTAGAGTTTGCATTCACAAATGAGTACTGTTGGGCATGTTTCCAGTCATGTGTTCAGAGGTGTGGCACAATTATGCAAACTATGTCATACAGTTTGTGTATTTCGGTGTCTGTCTCTTCCTGCTTGGGGGGGGGTCACTTGTTTGGCCAGATACTTAGATGCATCTGTGAATGTGTGTGATTTCCGGTAGTGTGTGTGGGTGTCCTTAATGTGTTCTGGTAAGGGTATGTGTTGGTTATGTTGATGAGCTGCATGTGTTAACCTACAACTCATGACTGTCCAGTCCAGTCATAGCTGTAGACTGGGCTGCCTTCCAGCTTACCCCTGTAGCTGCATCTCAAACAATGTGTAGGGTGTAGTGTTAGGTGGGTCTGGAAGTGTACATGGCATAGAGATTACATTCCCCCAGGATGGCCACATACACAAAGCTGACATTAGGAAACACCAGTAGCTGACTAGTGGACATGCCTGTATAAGCAGTCAGTACTACAAGTACCAAGTACTGTATTTAGTTTACTTATTGCATATGAAGATGTTTTAGACAGTGATGCTCACATGTAAATATTTGTGTTATGGACGTGACAACACTGGCTATTACGGAAACATTGTAGCTACCTTTAGCAGCAATCCTCCTCTGAGGAGCACATCACATCTTGTTAGTTGATTACAGATGATGCAAGTGTTTACAGGTGTGTTTCCTTCTCTGGGTATATACTCACATATCCACCAGGACCATGAGCTCTGCTGGGCACAGACACCCACTCTCCAAACAGAGTCATGTATCAATAGACTCTGATGCCACTATCAACATGATCAGGATATAATCAGATAGTGTGAGCCATCACCTATGATGTGGCTATTACACATGAGCAGCTGTCTCCTACATCTTACACTCCTACTGCAGATGTTACACTGGAGTTACAAGATGATATGCAACCTGTTTCATTACCAGTGCTGTGCACTATCTTACATACAGTATGTGCAGGTGGCTGTTAGGTTGGCAATGAGAGGTTGGCCTACACAAACCTGATAGTTCAACCAGTGTGTCTGTACTCTCAATATCCACTCTATGTAGGTGTGCACATAGCCATTTGGCCCAGCCCTGTAACAAGGGTCACTACACATTTGCATAACATGTACACATGCACAGCTGGTATTGCTTGCAAACAATACTAGAGAGGTGGATATTACATGTGTTATGTGCATGGATAGTTACCTGGCTCTTCCAATTATCTTTGCTATCCTGCTGCTAACCTATCAGATGAATACTAATGCTATGTATCCTGTCATTAAGTATTGTATATGCCAATAGGCATAACTACTGTTTGCATAACATAACAGAACTGCTATGTAGAATAGAATACAGATCTGCCTTGAATACTGTACATTACACAGTTATTGGCACAATATCCCACAATGCATATCATATTTGCACAGTAAGCCCACCTTTAACATGTTCATCTTACTTATACACCCATACATATGTCGACTGTTACAATATATCAACATATACTATCCCCTGTTATAGCACATACTTGTTGGACCAATCCTGACACTGACAGTGGCTGGAAGTGAATTGGTGGGTTCCAAGCCCATATCATCCCTTGTGGTGTATGCAGAGTGTGCCCTGTAACCTACAGCAGTACACACATAGAATACTACAAGCATTACTCCTGCTCAACAATACACCGCTACAAGATAGCTATTTCCACTATATGCATTGATTATACTGTAATTCTTATAGTACAGGTACTACATACACAGACAGACTATATGTTATACATACCGTCTTAGTAATCGGAGGTGTTATTAACTAGTGTAATACTCATTTTTGGTTCATCTTTCAGTGTTTTGTACTGTCCTACAGGTAGATACAGATGGTTAGAATGTGTGACAAGGCAACCTTTTATAGTTCAGACAAAATACATGGTATACATTAACACTTGTGTTAGTTGCAATGCATTCTACATGGGCAAAACTGTTCGTAGGTTAAAGAACAGGATTGCAGAACATCTAAGGGCCATAAAAACTAAGGATATACACAATGCATTATATATGCACAATATGCACTGTGATGACTTTAAGAAATTTATATTCTTCGTTATTGATAGGGTAACACACCATGGGGGGGTGACAAATTGAAGGTAGAATTATTGGAATACAAGTGGCAAATTATTTTAGATGCCACAAGCCCACCGGGTTTGAATGACTGCATTTCTTTAAAACCCGTGTTAAAAGACAGGGTTAGTAGAATATAATACAATGTTTTAGCTGTGTGTCAGCTGCTTTGGTTGACAAAAGAATTTTTCTTACAATACCGATTTCAGCAATAAATAATTTTTCACAACAATGTTTTGGATAGCATGGTTTTAAATGCTGTTGTGTGTGGACAAGATTAATATTCATGTATTTAAATTATGTTATCTAAACTGTTTTTTATTGGATGTTGACTTATTAGGGTATGTATTTAACATCTGATGTGTTAGGCTTTTACTTACTCTGATGATGCCATAATTTAATGGTGAAAGTGCTTAGTAAGTGAAGTTCTATGGTGTATTTAGTGACTTTTTAATTTATTTGTTTTTTTATTAAATCCTCTGCAAAGTGCTTCAGACGTGGTTCTTTTCATTTTTACAAACCTTTTATAGTTACAGATCAGTAACATGTACTATCATGATGACCAATTGGTGTTCCTAAGTAGCTAATTACGTGCACATCAGCTGCACTGCTACTGCCTTAGCCAATACCATGGCTACAGTGGAGTATAATTGAGTACTCCACTTGGGCATTATCCCTTTGCCTTACTTGTGAGGAAGACAGCGTGGAAGTTTTGTTTAGAATCTATTGCAACAGCTGTATGGAGACAACCAGTAATGTACTGTGTGTAATGCCTAGAGGATTTGGTCTAAATGTGAGTACTGCTGTTATATTTCTGAACATTACTACTTGTGCAGGGTTTGTCTGGACCTAATACTTCTGCATATGTTTCAGTCTGGCCAGGTTGTTTGACCAGCTCAAGGCTGCATAGCTATACATATAATGTTAGGGAGTTTACAGTGTGCTTACCAGACATATTTGGTTTGGTGTTACTGTGTATCATACTGTGCTAATAATCAGTACTTGGTAAAACTTCCTGGTGTACGAACCTTTCAACCCTCTGAAACGGGATTAGTTCATACAAACCCTGTTACATCAGCAGCTGTTCAATTGTATAACAGCAACTATTTCACAGAGGGCCATGTTAGTGTGTCTGTGTTTAGGTATGTTAAGGTTTCAGCAGATGTTGTACAGTAGTTGCATAATTGATTATGGTATGACAGTATGTATTGATGTAATTATTTCAGTTGTGGGGTAGATGTTGGTGGGTGTACATAGCACATGCAGGTGTGTAGGAACCCCTTTTATACAACGTCTATATGTGAGTGGGTGTTCTTTCGCTATGTGAACACCTGTCCCTTAGTGGACTAATACTATGGTAATTGCAGGCTGAAACATTAGGACACTATTAAATGCTTCCTGTATAGCATGCATGTACTGTTAGTCCTTGAATCCTTTTGGCAATACATCGGAATGTAATAATGTTTTGCAAAATGAAAGCTGTCTGTGTAATTTTGTAATGGATATTTGCAGTCATTGCAGTTGTGTTGGTGACTGTGTCCATAGAACATATTTGTAATAGTGTATTGGCATATACTCTTCATATGTTATGTTCATATTGTTTGGGGGGGGGGGGCGGAATGTGTGATTGCTATGGTCCATGTTATACTCAGATATGACCACTTCGGATGCTGTTTACAGACATGTATGTATGTGTATATATGTATATATATATATATATATATATATATATATATATATTTATATATGTGTGTGTATGTGTGTGTGTATATATATATATATATATATATATATATATATATATATGTGTGTGTGTGTATATATATATATATATATATATATATATATATATATATATATATATTATAGATGTATGTATATATATATATATATATATATATATATATATACATACATCTATAATATATATAAATATATATATATATATAAAATATATATATTTATGTGTGTGTGTTTATATATATATATATATATATATATATATATATATATATATATATATATATATATATATATACATACATATATATATATATATATATATCTATATATATATATATATATATATATATATGTGCATGTGTGTGTATATGTATATAGATATATACATTATTGCATATGTTTATCTGTACCTCCATAGATGTGTAGATGGTTTTAACCTATCTATATATCTACATATATATGTAGACCTGTATATATCGACAAGTATTTATGTATCTCTCTCTCTCTCTCTCTCTCTCTCTCTCTATATATATATATATATATATATATATGAGCATACACCTTTAATTGGGTACCTGGCGGGTTGTCCTATTTCAACACATTTCTCCCTTTTGTGTTTTAACCTGTCTGCATACACAACTGGGATAGGTAGATCCCAGGTAGCTTAGTGTTATTATTTTACCTCTCAGAGTAGGCACTGGTAGGGAAAATGTGAATAACGCACATTTACGCAGTTGTCAGCAGGTTTGCCCATGGTCTGTGTGATGTTAAGCAAAGGTCAAATGTGTATAGCGCTTCTCCGTTCACCGTGTGTCAGCGCCGCTTATCATCGCGCAAACACGTGGAAACCTGCTTCCAACTGCTTAAGAGTGCTTTAATCCACCTGCATCCAAAAGCCCTTATTCTGGCCCTCAAAATAACCTAACAGCCCTTTCAGGTCTTGAACCCGGGACCATGAACACCACAGTCACTGACATTACCACTAAGGCATCTGAGATAAGTACAAATGTTATGGTGTTTAGAATATACATTGTACTTCAGACATTCCTCACTACTGAAAACAAATGTGACAGTCAGTTGGTGTATATATGTCTGATACATGTTAGTGTTCATATGTTTGTGAAATTAGGTGTTGCAATGTGACATGACAGGGTGTATTATGAATGAGAAAGGTTCTTGCTTTATGTCCTTTTTATATTGTCCCCATACTCCATGTATGCCCCTCCAGTTCACTTATTGGGCATCCGACCCAGGCCCTCCTTGATGCATGATTGCATTAGCCATCATTCCTCCCCCATCCCAATCTTCACATACACAACAACCACCCCTTCTATGGTGAATTAGGTTAATATTGTTATAATACCCGAGCTGCATGTGTTTTGTGTACACTCCAATTCCTTTGGAATGTTTCTGTGTCACGAAGTGTGTTCATAGATGTTTATATATATGGCTATTGATGTAACTGTATAATATATATATATATGTATATATATATATATATATATATATATATATATATATATATATATATATATATATATATATATATATATATATATATATATATATATATATATATATTAGTTTGTAACAGTAATACATATGTAGACTGGAATGTGTTGGTTCACAAACTACAGTACAATGTACTGTATATATGTACACAAAGTGACTGTCCCATTTGTAATCATTACAGTGAAATGCATATGGTGTAAGGTGTAGTCTCAAGACAATGAAACATGAGTACACTTCGGATGGCTTAGTGGTAAGTCCCATGACTGTAGTGTGCATGGTCCAGGGTTCGACACCGGAGATGCTTTACAAATGTTTTTTACTGTAGAATAAGGCTCATGTAAGCAGTTGTAAGCGTGTTTAAAAGTGTTTGTGTGACATTATAGCAGCAGTTAAACACAGTTAAACAAACTTTGTAACTTATAACCTGTGCGAGCAAACACGGTCACATCCGCTAACTACTCCGGATATATACATGTCAGAGATGTAACATCTCACTGTGTGCTGGCATAACATTACATTCTCTGTTGACTGTACTCTCCAGTATACATAGGTTTATATGGGTGTTTCGAATGATTATTATACAGACGATTACTACCTATATATGCAAGCTGTGGTTATGGCATACTTTTGCACATGATAAACATCCCTGCCTTTATCGGGATTGTAACCTCGAATGCACAGATACTATGCAGATGCTGTAACCATTACACTGTTGACATTAACGTTGCTTCCACCTATTTCCTATTTAGATGATTTCTATGTGTAAGCTAGGCTAAGCAAAGGGCGGAGACCCCCAAACTCACTGAGCTTCACGTACTCTTGAAATAACAACATATAACAAATGTACTGTGAGACAATACATTACATTCCAAACTACATTAGGCATAGCCCCTCATTGACACACTTCAAGGGAAACCTTGTTGTGTGAATGGATAACAGACTATACACCCCTGCGATCATGTGCCCCAGAACCATACAGCCAGGAGGTGGGGGAGCCTGTCCAGTTTGATAGCTGCAAGACCTGTTCGGGGAAATGAATGGTGTTGAATTGCCACATTAACATGCCCTCTTTAGATCACTAAGTGCCCCTATCACCCTCCACAACCCCAGTCTTCAAAAGCTTCCAGCAACTCTGCCTGGAATTGCTTCATTGGCTATGCTTGACAGAGGCTCAGTTACTTCATCAATGGTGCGGGGAAGACCAACACACTGTAGCTATGCTTCTAATTGCCCTTGGGCAGATAGGTAGTAGGCTATCTATGAACCTCTAATGTGCAGGCCATCACAGCCATAATATGTGAATAAACAGACCTTCAGATCACAATATACAGTGAGAAATCACCATGTAGTCAGGAAACAGTTGAGTACAGCAAGAACATACAGAACACTAATACTTAGTCACTCCAAAAGCCTATCTTGGAAGCTAGAAGACTTGTATAAGTTTAAGGCTTTCTATTGCTTACCAGTATGTTACCTACAGGGGAGATGAAAAACAAGCACAGATGGGGAACATGCATGCAATGATACCATACTGGACTATGTGTCAGCCTTAGGCTTTGGAATACTGGCCAAGGCTATTGGCACCCCCATAGTGCCTTATTTTGGAGAGTCTCAAAGGTGAATACCAGCTCTGTAAACAGCACAATAGCAGATTCAATGAAAATTATGCTACTCAACACCAGGGGTTGTGATAACAACATGCATGCACTCACAGCACTCCTCAGGATGGACAACATCAACATCTGTGCATTAACTGAAATCTGTCTTAAGGCTCCTGAGAGCACACCAGCACTACAAGACTACAACCCATACCACACATTTCAGCTACAGAATATGGACAGACAGATATGGAGGGGCTGTATTCATATTCATCAGGGATACCTACACCTCCAGGTGAGTGAGGAAGCATGATACCTCTGTGATCATCCATGTGCAGCTAACATTAGCCACAACTGCAGTGTGGAATGTGGCCTGCTACGGATCAACCTACATGACCCAGGACCTCCACTCCACCTACCTGGAGACAGTAGAGAACACAACAGTCCTAACGCATACCCTGGCATTGGTCAATGTCAACTACCATACCATTAACTGGGAAACGTACTCCGGTACTCACTTCCAGGCCCAGCACTTCCTGGAATGTATCACCTCATATGCCCTGTATCAGGTGGTAACTTCCCTAATGTGGGGTGGAAACTACTAGATGTGGTCATCACCAACATGGGCAACAGGTGCACTGCAGTGGAAGTTAACCGGTCACTGGTTAGATCTGACCATGAACTATTCACTGTTTCCACACCCTAGCATCTCCCCCACCCATGGATACCACAGTGTATACCTTTCCTACAGCTAAATTTACACTACTAATGACAGGGGTGGGAGGTTTCACAGCCCCCACACTAAGGAGAAACACTGCTCAAGATACAAACAGATTTACAAATGCAGTCTATAAGCACCTACATGGATGTATGGATCACGCCATCACTGGTAAACCAAGACTCACTCCTCCTAGACAAGGACACCAGTCTGGTGGACCTCTGCAATAAACAGGCTATACTACAGAAGAAGGACAGTGTTCCAGTCACACAGCAAATCCCACAAAGGGCAGACATCTGTGACCACTATTAGTATGATATGTAGGTCCCTCATGACATCATCCAAGGCTAACATCAGCAGGAGAATATGCAAGGATTCAAAAGATAACCACAAAGCCTTCTTTGGCTATGTCAAGGATCTACGTGATGACACACAGATTTGCACTGTGCCAGTGAAATATAGCACAAAATATGCTGATCCTACTGATATCACCAACATCCTTGCAGATACATTCGGTGCATACTTCACCCCCTAAAGAGCCCTCAACACTACCCGGAAGGTACAGTATCCCAACCATCAGAGACACACAGATGGAAATGGCCCTCTCTAACAGCAGAACACAGCATCAATGGAGGCAGATGTTGACCCAGACCGCATCTTGCAAACTGTACAAGACAACCTGCCCCCATCTAATTAAGCATTCTTACATCAGCCTCTCCACAGGCTACATGCCCATACAATGGTGCGTGGCAACGGATATTCCACTCCATCAAGCTGGAATCACAATTGACCATGGTAACTACCACCCCATAAGCCTGACTAGCGTGGTCTGCAATCGTATGGTTCGCATCCTCATGGCACTCATTAACAATGACATTGGTAACCTCCGAACATGTGACCCAACCCAGGTCAGCTTGGTTGAGTGCAGTTCATGCCTGCTGAACCTGTTTGACGTCTTACATACAGTCACCAAGATGTTAGCTGATGGGGGAGGGGGTTCACACATACTACCCCTGACCTCACCAAGGCTTTTGACACCATGCCCCACTCAGGTATTATTGATAAACACACCAGCCTGTACATTCACCCATACATCACAGGTTGGGTTGCCAATGGGCTTACACACAGAACCCACATGGTACTACTAGCGGTCTCCAGATCCAACTCTTGAACAGTCACGACTGGTGTCCCACAGGACTCAGTCCTGGGAGCCCTACTGTTTGGCATATACATCTCAGATGTACAGGCAAACACAAGTGAACTACGGCAGACCATATCTGGCAATGACTGTGAACTGGGAGCCATGATTGATAGTCCAGATGACATAGACATCCCTCAAGGGGCCTCACAGAGAACGTCTCAGGGTGCCAACGACACGGCCTCCAGCCAAGTGCCATTAACTGCATGGTCATTCCATTGTGGAATTGGCATCCACATATTAACACATAAGCAGCAGCCACTTTAATACAGATGAGGTAATGGGGTATCTGGGGACTAACGTAGATAGTGATCTCCCCTTTGACAATCATATCTCCACAGTAGTTAGGACATCCTTCTATGTAGGCCATCTGATTACTAAAGGATTCCCATCTAGACATACTGGGGTTATAGTGCCCCTTTACTCATCACTCATCAATCCCATCATAGGGTACAATAACCCATGTGGGATGTACCTCAGAGGACACATTCAACAGCTGGGGGGGTCCATGAATGTATCTCACCAAGGGGAATACTGGCCTCCAATATATGACCTATGCAGCCAGACTGAATAAACTCCTGCTTTACTCAGTGGCATCTCATTTACCCAGAGATGATCTCCACTGGCCAACACAGCCATGTCAAACTCAGGCTTGATGGATATGCTCCACCTATGGGAATCCATGTCACAGTGAGCCACACACTGTAGTGAGCTGAACCTTGCCACAACAATAACTGGAAGATGCCGGAGGGACAGCTTCCTGTCACAGACACTCCCCATACTTTTGAACAACATCCCTAACTACATTATACAGAGCCCCTCACTAACACTCTGCAAGAGAAACCTTGAAGGGTGGATGGGGAACAGTAGATGCACCCCAGGGATCCCACCATTGGCTTTGCTCCACAGAGGGACAGTTAATGAATCAATGGGGTGGCAAAAGCTGACACATTTTGGCTGGCCTTATGAAAGGCCTCTGGCTGTTGGTCAAGTACCTACCTATGAATCTATACATACAGTATCTGCATATGCTGATAGCTTAATTTACTGTTCAGGTGTTGACTTACTTTGTGCCATTGGCTGTTGTGTGTGCAATAGTTGAGGGCTGCCTATGTTGGATGCACACAGTAGACTGCCTATACATGACAATTTACAGGTAGTCTTGTGTGTGTGTGCCATCCATTTTTACTGTGTGTGCAGGTGGAGAAAGGTGTCAGTCCCTAGGTGCCTACACTCAGTGTGTGTGCTATACGTTCCCTCTTTGCCAAGGCATGGGCATACTGGTCATGCCTCCATCTGCCTACTGGGGCTGGCTCAGGATGTTCGTGGTCTGAGTACCTCTGTGCCTGTGGGACCCTTGGCAATGGTGGTGGGCTGTGAGGGCCTTCACCATTCTGTCCCTGCTGCAGCTGTTTCCACAGGACCACATTGTGTAGCATGGCATACACTATGAAGATGCGGGCACATGTGCCTGTTGAGTACTGCAAGGCTCCACCAGATATGTCCAAGCAATGGAACCATGATTTCAGCATCCCAAACACACACTCTATGATGATTCTGGTTTGTGCGTGTGCCTCATTATAGCATTCCTGCATGGGTGTGTGTGCATTTCTGATGGGAGTCATCATCCACGGTTCCAGTGCATAGCCAGCATCCCCCACCAGGTGGCCATTTGGGATGTCCCCCCCCTGGCAAATAACTGATCCAGCTGTGAGGCATGCCAGATGTGGGAGTCGTGATAGCTTCCAGGGCTGCCAGCACACACATCCATGATAATGTCCTGGGCATTGCACACGACCTGGCAGTTGATGGAGAGGTATCCCTTGCGGTTTATGTAGAGCCTACCCTGCTCACCGGGTGGTGACTTCATGTGTATGTCCGTGCAGTCTATTGCACCCAGTACCTCCGGGTATTCTGCCACATGATGGAAGAGACGCATATTGCTGGCCAACTCCACCTGCATTCAGGGGAAGTATATGTGCTCATTGGCAAGTGGTAACATGGCATCCAGGAACTGATGTAGCACCCTGGATGCTGATGCCTGTGAGATCCCCATGATATCCCCAGTTGGTCTTTGAAAGGTACCTGTAGCTAGTATTCTCAGGCTTACACATACCTTCGTATCCACTGGGATGGGTTCCCCTCTGTTTGTTCTGGCTCTGAGGCATGGCCGGCACAGCTCCACAAGTTGCTGTAGGGTGTCCCTGTCCACCCTGTAACACTCTACTATCTGCAGATCATGTAGTCCCTGGTTTGTTACCCTGGGTCTGAACACTCTCCTCCTCCTCTGGTGCCTGCAGTGGTCATGTGCATCATCCTCCACACCACCTTCAGTCTCCAACACATGCTAGTGGATCAAAGCTATGGCATCCGCTAACATGTACATAATAAAAGTTCTCCGCCTGTATACAACACTGGTGCAGAGTGTATGGGAATACACAAATGTATGTGAGGTGCTTTCACACTTTATAGTATTGTGCTATGGATGCTGCTGATGTAAGTGGGTGTGTATGAGCTATTCCAGCTGCTGTGTGTCTTAATTATAGGTTTTGCAATGAGTACTGCAAGTGTGGGGCCTATACTGTGGAGATCTACTTGCCTGCATTGATTAATCTGTTGTCCTTTAATTCAGTTTTAGAACTCGATCCCCTCCCATTATCAGGCATGCATCCACCTGCCATCTTTCTTGTTTTGTACTTTCCCTACCCAGTCATGACAAAATGTGTCTTGTAGCTGATATACTGCATATCAGCTTTGTTCTGCTTTGACACTTTGCTGTTTTCTTTGCAGTACAGGCCTTCCCCTTCCCTGTTCTGCAGGTAGCTGCTTGTAGCCTTGTTAGCTGTTGTCAATGGCCCACTGTAGGCTCCTATGTGTTAATTAGTCATTTGTACTCCAATGTCCCTGCTACAGCATTTCCTTATTTCTTTCCTATATCCTTCCTGTTTCAGATGCAGTGCCTGCTGTGCATACCCGTTTACCAGGTTTACATGCATTTTCTTCTCCGTTCACATGCATACTTGGTTACCTTGTGTACTCTCAGCTAAGCATAGCTATGGGCAATTCGACACACCCCTATCCTGCAGCTTTGCCTAGCTAGGGGCAGACCGGTTTAGCAATGCTTCAATGTGCTTACAGCAATGGCGACACACCCCTCTCTTGATGTCATCTTTATCTCAAGGGCTCACCTCGGTGTTATAAAGCTATGCTGTGAAGTGCATCCTTACAACAGCAGGGAATCTGCAATTCACTATTACTCCTCTCATTTGCATGGCATTGCCTACTAATTCCTACCTACTGTGCATAACACTGTCACTGCCCCTTAGCAACCCTTGTGCCATGAGTATGGTGTAGCATGCCTGCCATTGACTATTATGGGGAAATTGTGATATGTGTTTCATTGCGGTTTTATTCTATATTTTTATATATTCCTTGCAATTCCCTTTGCGCACCGCTGCCCTGCACTTCCACGTCGTGATAGTGCTACTATATATATTAAATGTTAATTTTATATTTTGTACATTTTTTTTATGCCAGTGACTATATATTTAGCCATTGGCATATATTAACAATATAATACATGTGTTTGGTCGGCTGTCATGACTCCGATTTTATGTTTGCAAAAATGTAAACCGTTTTCTATGGTTTACATTTCTGCATGCTTACACTACACCTGCACCACTTCCTGAATCACTACATACCTTCATTTGCATGCTACACTGCTGCACATGGGGTAATTAGCATACAAGGCTCAGGAGTTGGGCGGGCATAGCGTATGCAGGTAGTGCATGTGGGAACAGCTTGTACCTGAATCGCTCGGTGGCCATCTTTGATGTTAGAATGCTGACACTACGCCTGCACCTGGCACAAGCTTCATGCATCCCGGAGAATATGCCAGCAAAATGAATATGCCTTTCCTCTTAGATTTTCCAAACAAAACTTATTAAGAATGTTCAGTTCATTTCATAATTATGGTATCCAGCTGGTAAATATCACATTATCAACTCTCTTATGACTAAAATAATACCTTTTTACTGAAGCTAAATCCTTTTTCCAGTATAAAGGGCTTTGAATATTTAGGCTTCTCTGTTCCATAATCACCATGATGGGGTTCACTTGTCCACGCAGATAAAACAAAAAATAAGTCCAAATACAGCTCTGTTATCTTTCTAACAGGTTGTAGTTCTCCTAGAAGAAATTTAAATTCGCTATCTCCCTCTTTCTCTTCTTCAGAATTTCTCCACAGAATCTTAGTTTGAAGATTTCTACATCCATCTACTCCTTCAAGAATGCCCTAATGTGCTTTTACTCCAGAGCAGTATCTATCTGCCATTATGTAGTTACCCTGTACAGACGAATATGCAAGCTCTACCCTATCTCAGCTCTACCTTATCTGAGTCAGTTACTGTGCTTTCTAGGCATATGGAATCATTGGTATACCATGTGTTTGCTATTCAATTTTCTATCACTCTGTCTGACCTAAAGACTTTCAGAACTTCAGCCTTGACCACAAATACACCAGTAATGCACTACCATCCTATACATGTTAGCTGATCATGCCCCATAACACCTTGCTGTCAGGGAAGTTGCCCCCTTTGCTCTGCGATCAATATGCCTTTCCCTCTGCCTTAACTTCTTGCAAAATTCTAAGTTCTGCCTGACCATCCCCTGTTCAAATTCTGTACAGTTCCAGCTATCACCTTCTACTCCAAACTTTCTTCCACATATTGCACTCTTGTATTTCTGTTGTTTAAATATACTGCAATAATTAATTAATCTTTGCATGTTTCTCTGCTTCATTATAACAACTGATCTCCTTTGTTAGCTCATTCACTTCAGATTACACCTTTGTCATCTTTTCTGAGCAGCTAATGACAGATGTTTTATTCTGCCTTATTCCATGTATAAACTCTCTTTTCAACTTCACCTTAGTCCACTTTGCATCACCATAAGCTCTCTTTAACATCTTTAATTTTTAATTTATTAAGGTGGTTATACCCAATCACTGCAAAATGTAAATTTAAAAGAGGAAACAAGCCATGGTGACAAAAATCACTGCTAAAATATGGTTAGAAATGGAATTTAAACAAAAAATCCAGAATCACTAATCATGAAAAATATAAATTAATATGCAGACTTCCTAAACTGATTAATGTAAATTCTCTTGTAGAAACTAAATTTAATTGACCTCCAAACAAATCCTCTGTCCTTCATACTCACATCAAAGAAAAGACCTGAACCCAAAGGAGAGGCCTACAACTGCAAAAAAATCTGTACTTGATGTCTCTAGCCAAGTCTTAGTAACAGACAGAAGTTTCTGTGCTAATGATCTCTGCTGTGTAGTTGGGACACAAAGGAATAAGAAATCATGAATATAGAAGAGACACATACCATGTGGAATGAGATAAATATGAACAAGAGTTTTATAGATTAACCTCACAACAAGCAGCCAGTGCAGAACATAGTTTGTAATCTTCTGCAGTTATGGAAAGAGCCTGCAGTAAATAATGTTAAACTATGTTCTATTACTGAGATCATAAAATCATATGCTGTGGTACCTTTAGTGTCAAGGTTGAAGAAGGGGTACATTTTAAGCCAGGTACCCAACAGTACTCTGAGTTTATCATCTAATGTTTGGATGCACTGACTTAGCGTTATCTTGCCACCCATTCATATCTATTTCTCTCAAAAGCTGCATTTCTTCTTGACTTCTACTGTGTCTGTTGTGTCAAAATTGTCTGTAAAGGTCTGCAAATGCTATTCAGAGGTCTAACCAGAAGCCTAGATATTTGATATATAATTATTTGTTGCTTCTAGGTGGCTTATTCCTGCCACAGAAACAAAAACAATAAATTATGTCTGACAGCCTTGATAAATAAATTGCAAATTTGAAATCACTCATTACATCACAATTCTGGCTATGTGGAAAATGTTTACAACTCAAGTCTCCAAATAGAAGTCAAGAAAGTTTATTTCAGTCTATGTAGTTGCTCCCATAAGAAAAAAAGTGAAACTTAACAGATCTGGGAGGGATAAGCTTTTGTCTGTATTAAGGAAGTAGCAATGACATTTGAAGTAACATAATGAAAAGCAATTTGCAAAATGTAATTCTCCAAATTGCATTTTGAATCATGGAGGATTAAACCTCTCAATTGTTTATTCATCTATTTTATCCTCTGGTGTTTGTTCATTTAAAAGACATTTGCTTAAATCTTACTAACAAAACAAATGCTTACTCTTCAACACAGCTGTAATCCTAAAATCCCTACTGCCTTTCTCTAACACCATATCCACCTGTAAACCAATTAAGAGAGAAAAAAGTGAATGTCATAGTCTAAACAGCTTTACAGCTCTTTATGATGGATGCAGAATCCTTCTGTTGACAGGATCCAAGTGACTCTGTTGAAACCTTTATGGGTCCTACCACCACTATGCCAATCTTTGTCAGGGTTCACAATGATCACCTAACTATATGTAGGCTGGTCCTCATTTTCAGAGGTGGACATGATTTTCTCCACAGTTTAACAAGAGTAGGGAACAGGTGGAGGAGACCCCGGAGAGATGGAGATATGCTCTAGAGAGAAGAGGAATGAAGGTCAGCAGGATATATGTGTGTGAATGAGAGGGAGGATAAAGGAATGGTGAGGATAGAGGAATGGTGAGGATGCAAGGAGTAGAGGTGGCGAAGGTGGATGAGTTTAAATACTTGGGATCAATAGATCAGAGTAATGATGAGTGTGGAAGAGAGGTGAAGAAGAGAGTACAGGCAGGATGGAGTGGGTGGAGAAGAGTGTCAGGAGTGATTTGTGACAGACGAGTACCAGTAAGAGTGAAAGGGAAGGTCTACAAGAGGGTAGTGAGACCAGCTATGTTATATGGGTTGGAGACAGTGGCATTGACAAAAATTCAGGAGTTTGAGCTGGATGTGGCACTGGGTGTGACAAGGGTGGACAGGATTGGGAATAAGTATATTAGAGGGTCAGCCCAGGTTGGAAGGTTTGGAGACAAAGCCAGAGAGGCATGATTATGTTGGTTTGGACATGTGCTGTGGAGGGATGCTGAGTATATTGGGAAAAAGATGCTAAGGATGAAGCTACCATGTAACAGGAAAGGAGGAAGGCCTAATATAAGGTTTATGGATGTGGTGAGAGAGGACATGCAGGTGGTTGGTGTGACAGAGCAAGATGCAGAGGACAGGAAGAAATTGAAACAGATGATCCACTGTGGCGACCCTTAATGGGAACAGCCAAAAGAAGATGATGATGATTTAATTTTCTGCAGTGTTGTGAAACATTGGTTTACTTTAAACAACATGAGAAAATAAAAGGAGTACCGCAATAATAACACCAAGTCTTCAAACATACATCTGAAATTCATATTAATGCAAATGTCTTTTTTATGAATTGTTTAAATACTGTGAAGCCAGCCATTACATGAATCCATGGTGTTTGCTCCTTGTGATACTTGTGACTACGTCATCTACTTAAATCAGAAAGATAAGTGTTTGTTTTGAATTTCCTATGCCTTTTCCTATAGAACCAGTTTGAACTTTAAATGCTTCCATGCTTTCTTTGATTTTGAAATGGTATTCTACCATTTGGCTTAATAATAGCATGTGAGATACCTATAGCTCGTGATCCATTCCTAGGTTTTGATTGTGTGGGCATATAAGAAAAAAGTAATGAACTTCAAGTGATTGTTTTACTTTGCCATTCAATGTTTTATGCTTGGTTAGGAGTGATCTGAAGTATCCATGCAATATTTCTTTCACTATTTCTTCAAAAATGATAAAATGATAATAACCATTTGGGAACCATTTCAAACAGATACATTTGACCTAAAGAAAACTAATATTTTTGACTTAACAGTAAGTGTTGCTGGGGTGCAGTTAAATTATGCTACCTATATGATTTCAGAAAAAGATGCATTTGTCCATTTAGTAGGTCTCTTCAGCCAGCTAACACAGTGTTTCTGCCACTCCCATGTCTCCCCTCCCCACTTCCTATCTCATGCCTTCAGTAATCTTGCACTCCCCTATCTCCACCGACAGAATGTTTCCTCTATCCACTATCTTGTCTGTGAGGATTTTCATTATGTCCACAATGAGGTTAGTACCCACTGCCTGGTAGTTGTTCTCCTGTACTCCCAATTCCCACATCACCACCACCACCCATCTTTCTCTTCAACTCCATTGCAGTGTCCCCTTATTATTTTATGTACTCACAATTTTTATTTCAGCTGTACTCAACTTTCCACCACCCTCCTCTGGTCTCTATAAATGCTACTACCAACTACCACAAGCCTCTCTTTTAATGCCTTCTCTTTCTTTGCTATGACTGCACCTCTGGCTTCCCTCTACACCATTTCCTTTTTCTCCCATATTGGGACAGAACTGTAAAAATCTTTTAGCTGCAGACTTACCAGTGTCTAATGAGGGCAGAATCACTTCTCTTCTTTTTGCACCGATTCCTCTCTCCATTCACAATGACATATCATCCCTGGCCACAGCCATCTCATTCATGGATGACTCCTTTCCACAATGAATTGAAGTCTCAAATATCTTCTTTTTGTTTTTGCTTTGTGGTGAATAGATCATAAGAATCATGATCTTTATGTATAATATCCTACACTCTGCAACACTGAACCTCAGCTAGCATTTCTCAACCGACTTCTGCAGTCTATTGTGTACCCCCTGTGAGATAGTCTTGGTTTCAATAGTTCTAGTGCTATACTTTGTGAATGTCCCTAAATAACTGTGGGCCCAGGAGTAACTACCACAGAACACTACTAGACACATATGTGGCTGTTAACACTGGTGCCTTTTCAATATGCTTCTTCCTATTTAGTCCTTCCTCATTCATTAGTTTTAATAGACTAAATATGCTCCTAAATATGCTTTTCTAAACTTCTTGTGGACATTCTTGTATAAATACAATTACAACCAGAACACACACTAATGTATACTATTCCCTCAGTTTTACAGGTAAACACCCCGGACGTAGTCAATGTTCTAGCCAAGTGTTTCAAATCTACAAAAGGCCATTCAAAAATGTATTTACATGCTGGACATGTTCCACATTAAAATTTAAGGACAAGAATTATTCTTTATACAATCACACAGTAGTATGTAAAGATAGAAAGTTTTTATTTTCTGTTTTAGAGCAGGTGCTGAAGAACTGTAGAGGAGGTAATTATAGGAACTCTGTTGAGAAAAAGGACACACTCTGGCAACATACATTAAGGACAGATGAACTGCCAGGAATCAATGATTCTATCAATATTAAATGTTTTTTTTTTAAAACCTAAAGGCTGAAAGTAAATAAATAAATAATGTAACAGCATTTTTTATTATTGTTGGTATGTACATATCATGAAGTTTTTTTTAAATAGTGGATTGCTTAATATTGTTTTGCTTAACTGAATGATTATTTAATTAAATCAGTGCTTTTACTGGTTGTTAAGGGTTTAAAAGGATTGTATATATTTTATTAAATTCATTCTGAAGAAGTCTTTCTGTAAAACAAAAGCGAAGATTAAAAGTTCTTAATGCTAAATGTTGGAATTGTCTGCTGTCTATAGCACAGAAGTATACATGGGAGTCAGGTGGAGGGTATGTAGATTAAGGTGCTGGATGCATGTGGCTCACCAAATTTTCTGGTGATATAGTTAGGAGGGAATGATTTTGGTGTAGCTCTCAGGTACAAGTTATTATGGCCATGTTGGTAATTTAGAAATTTTCAGGGGCAGTGTCATTTTACACAGAGTTTCTTGAGTGAATTAATTGGATGTTTGCATCTACTTTGAGACCTTTGAGACTGTTTAGTAATTATGAAGTGCAGGTTAGTGACAGCAGCATTATCATTAGATTTGGTGTTTGAATACTGAGTTCTCACAACAAGGATTCGGTAGGATACAGGTAGGATGAGTTATTTGAGAGAAATTTAACAAGTGAAATTTCAATGCGGATTTGACCATATTTGGAGGATTTAGTACAGTTTTCAGTCAGGCTTGGTTGGCAATAGTATTTGTAGACAGAGATGGGGAAGAAAGGGAAAAGCGGTTGCCATTTAGGCAGCTTGGTGGGAGGAGGAAAAGAGCTTTCATTCTGAAAAAGAAGAAGAAGAGAATCCCTTTGTTTCCTTCTTTCTTTCTGATGTAAGTGTGAGAGTGAACAGTGAGTTACACTGCTCCTACTGCACTTCTGGTTGGTGTTAGTGAGCTGTATTTTAATTCGCCTCTAAATAGACAAAATGAAACAGAGAATAGTTGAAATTTTGTTAGTCTGTCCATTTGGGACAAGTGTTTAAGGCCTAGGATCCCCTTTGTGAGGTACTTTTGTGGCCTCTCCAGTTGTTGCAGGTGTCTAGTGAGGTACATACCAAATGGGGCATTGTACTCGATGACTGGCCTAATGAGGGAAGAGTAGAGGGAGACAATGATCTCTTTCATCCTGGATGAAAAAGCCTTAGTAATGAGATGTGCCACATAGAAGGACTTTCTGACCACAGTGACAACATGGTGGTCAAAAGAGAGGTTGCTGTCAACCTGTGTTCCCAGATCTCTTATAACACCTTCATTGTTCAGTGGACTACCATCAATGTGGTAATTCAAGGGAACCAGGTTTTTACAGAAGGGGATGAAGACACATTTTTTGGCATTGAGCTTAAGGCCATGGTTTTGATACCAGTCATTGGTCTAATTGAGGCCTTTCTGTAGGATGTCAACATCAGTTGGGGAGTTAATAATAGCTCCCAACTTGCAATCATCTGTGAACTTTGTCAGCCAGAGTCCCTTCATGTTGGCCTGGACTTCAGAAAAGTAGATACCAAACAGGGGACCCAGGACAGAACCTTGTGGGACTCCTCTTGTGACTGGTTGGCAGTCTGACTTGGAGTCAGCTACTTTCACACTGTGGGTTCTGTGAGCCAGCTTGCAACCCACCTAGTGATATAGGGTTGATGCCTAGCTTAGTAAGGTTTTCTATGATTCCTGAGTGGGGAATGGGAACATACGCCTTGGCCAGATCAAGGTAGGCTGTATGAACCACCTTACCTTCATCCACAGCTCTGGTAACTGACTCAAAGAAGTCAACCAAGTTGAACAGGCATGATCTACCCTTCACAAAACCAAACTGTGTAGAATCCAGAGTTTAGAGATTCCCTATATCCTTGTTTATTAAGGCCATGATGATGCATTCCATAGCTTTGCATATCAGACTTGTCAGGCTAATGGTGCGATAGTTCCCGGGGTCTGTAGTCGCTCCTCCTTTGTGGAGAGGGATGACTGTAGCAGTGCGCCATTTGGTAGGGACAAAGCCTGAGGTGAGGCTGTGATTAAACAGGGCACACAGGTGAGGTGTCAGTTCACTCTGTAGTTTATGTACCTTGGCCTTACAGAGCTCAAGCTCAATGCCAAGAAATGCACAGTTATCCCCTTTGGGAAAAAACATGTACCCGTGAATTACCACATAGGTGGCAGTACACTAAACACCGAAAGTGTGATAAGAGACTTAGGGACACAGGTGGACAGTGGTCTCACCTTCGATAACCACATCACCACAACAGTCAAGAAATCCTTCAATGTGGCACACCTCATCACTAAGGGCTTTTCATCCAGCAAAAAGGAGGTCATTGTCCCACTGTACTCATCCCTCATTAGACCCATTATAGAATACAATGCCCCATTTGGTATGTACCTCTCAAGACACCTGCAACAACTGGAAAGGCCACAGAAATACCTCACCAAAACAATCACAGGCCTAAAGCAGATGCCCTATGCTGACCGCCTTAAAAAACTTCAGCTATACTCTGTCACATATCGTCTTCTCAGAGGCGATCTCTGCTTAACATACAAGGCCATGTCAAACCCAGAGCTGTTGGACATGCAACACTTAAAGAAATCCCAATCCCTCAGAGCCACATGCTCCAGGGATCTAAACCTTTTCATCACAATAAACAAAACATGCTGGAGGGATAGGTTCCTGACCCAGGGACTCCCCAGACTCTGGAATAGACTGCCCATACATGTCAAGCAGATCACCTCTGGAATAGACTGCCCATACATGTCAAGCAGAGTGCCTCTTTGGCCCTCTTCAAAAGGAACCTTGACAAATGGATGGGAGAAAGGAAATTCACCCCGGGGATCATGTCAGTCGCCCTGCTAGACAGGGGTCCAGGAAGTAAATAGTGTGGGAAGAAATAGTTAGAGAATTGTTATGGCTAGGCTTGTATAGGCCCTAGGGCCGATAGCCTAGTACCAACCCATGAACCTATGTAGAACACAGCTAGGGATACTGTCAGGTCCCATAGAAGCAGCAGTAATACTGGGTGCTTGGCAATCTACTGGTATTGTAATTGGTCCTTTGGGGGGAGGGGTAAAGTTAGCACTGAATATGTCCACCAGTATATTTGCAATATCTGTTGGCTCGGTATAGGAGGTACCATTGTGCAGTAGCTCAGAGCACTTCTGGGTATTGTCATGGAGATTCTTTACATAACTATAGAAGGCCTTGTGGTTGTCTTTACTATCTGCTGCAATTCTGTTTTCATAGCTAGCTTTATAGGATTTGATGAGGAATCTCAACCTTTTGTTGAGGCTGATAAGGGAGTTTTTCCAGTCTCGGGACTTCACCTTATTCCGCATCAGTTTCCTCCTTCTGTTGTAGAGTTTGTTTATGGCAGGGGACCACCAGATTGTCTTTCTTTTTTTTTTTGAGTAGAGCATCTTAGTTGTATTGGGTATGGTGAGATCCATGCATTTGTGTACGTGTTCGTACAGTGCATTGGTGTATGATTTGGCGGTCATGTAAATATTCTCCATTTGCATGGGTGCCGTGAAGTTAGCCACCTCTGTTTTTAGGAGCCCAAAGTTAGCTTTGGAGAAGTTTTTCATGGTGGTTACCTTTGTTGAGGGGGGGGGGGGTGTTATAGTATGTTTTCCATACTGAATTGAGTAATATGTAACTCTGCCATTTCAAACTATCATTTGTAATGGAATTAAGTGGTATCTAATATTGCCAGTTCAAACTATTATTTACAATGGAGTTGAGTCGTCTCTAACACTACCAGTTCAAACTATTATTTGTAATGGAGCTGAGTGATCTCTAACACTGACAGTTCAAACTATTATTTGTAATGGGTTTGAGTGTTCTCTAACACTGCCAGTTCAAACTATTATTTGTAATGGGGTTGAGTGTTCTCTAACACTGACAGTTCAAACTATTATTTGTAATGAGATTGAGGGGTCTAACACTGACAGTTCAAACTATTATTTGTAATGGGGTTGAGTGTTCTCTAACACTGACAGTTCAAACTATTATTTGTAATGGGGTTGAGTGTTCTCTAACACTGACAGTTCAAACTATTATTTGTAATGAGATTGAGGGGTCTCTAACATTGACAGTTCAAACTATTATTTGTAATGGGGTTGAGTGTTCTCTAACACTGCCAGTTCAAACTATTATTTGTAATGAGGTTGAGTGGTCTCTAACACTGCCAGTTCAAACTATTATTTGTAATGGGGTTGAGTGGTCTCTAACACTGCCAGTTCAAACTATTATTTGTAATGGAATTGAGTGGTCTCTAACACTGCCAGTCCAAACTATTATTTGTAATGGAGTCGAGTGGTCTCTAATAATGCCAGCTTAGCTATTAGTTCTTGACTTCAAAGTAAAAAAAAATTGCACTCTGCCAACAGATGATGTCAACAGACGTGTTGGAGATGTTTAGCATGTCATTGGGCTTCTCAATAGAATCAGGTCACACTGGTCATGTTAATATAGTTATCTGTATGGGCAGGGATTCACAGACAAATGTGAATCTAAATTATTTAAATATCATTCCTTCAGAATCTTGAAGGAATATATCAGTGATAAGTGTGTACCAAAGGGTTTCAGATTCTTTATATTCCCGAACAATGCACAAGAAGGTAGCGGGTTTCATAATGAACTAGTCTCTTATTGTTTTATATATGTATAAAGAATACAAGTTTGTAACTGCCTCTGATTATGCTTCATATTTCTATGTATTTTATTTTTATTTATTTATTTATGTACTTTTCTTTTGGATGTGAAATATTTTGTCTGGAAAATCGGAGGAGATTCCAGCAGGCTCTTAACTGTCCAGAGTTTTTCAGAATATCCAGAATTTTGTCTCATAATTTTGGTCTGTTTCTCATAAAAGTTGTGGTTTTCTGGAAATCATGACTTGAAATCTTTAAATAACGGCCGATGTTTGAGTTTCAAATTCCATATCCTTCAGAAAATCCATGCTAATGCTAAACTTGCTGTTATTGCAACTTAAGCATATTTTCTCTCAACTATCCCTAATTTTGCATTATATTTTGATCTGATGCTTATAAATTTTGGGGGAAAATTAATAGGGGCTGCAGACTTAATAGACTTAAAAAACTAAATGAATACTTATGCAGTCATTTGATTCTATCAAAAGTCTATAATGGCAGTAGTTGTATCTGAATTTGGTCCTTTGCTCACAATTATTTTTAGCATTCTCCTTGATTCTTGAGATAAAAGGTTGAGACACATGGGGTGGTTGTAAACTATTCTGATAGCAACGAGTTGAGAAAATAGATTCCTATTTGTCAATTTTTATGTATGTATTCATTCAGTTTTCACAGACCATACCACAGTTATACAGTCCTAAGTCCAATTGGCTGTCATTGATAATTACATCTGCATATGTGTGTAAGTATGTATGTGTGTGTGTGTATGTGTGTGTGTGTGTGTGTGAGAGAGAGAGTGTGTGTATGTATGTGTGAGAATGAGTATGTATGTATAGGAAGTAAAAAATAAGTTATTGTTGCCAATGCTTAAGATTTTTATTTTATAACAATCTGCTATCTGAGGTATATACTATCAATAAAGTTGGCTTTATTTGCTGAGTACAGGCATTCTCTGTTGATGAAAGTGATTTACTGCTGTCATTCATACAAGTTAAGCAGTCTTTTTTTAGCTTTCCAGTGGTAGTTTGCCTGTCCCCCCATTTACACCAATGTGGTTTTCTGGACTTGGGACAAAAATATATTCTTAATTCACCATTTTCCAATTATCAGTCCTTGTATACTATAGTTTTGGATGACTTATGTTTATTTTGGACAAATTCGCAGGAGAGATTGTTAGAATTTATTGACTATATAGAGCAGACTAATTCTTTTTTGAGACTGACTTACTATTTTTCTAAAGAAAAACATCATTAGTTAGGTATTAAGTTAGTAAAGAACAATTAGGCAAAATCATTCAAATAAGACATATTATAATAAAAGGCCAGTTGGTTAGAATGATATGAATGACATCAGATTTTGATTACATTTTTCATGAATGTGACATGATACATGATCTGTTTTGGAAAGAGGTGGCCCACATGAACATGACTTTTTTTAGTAATTAAAAATTATGGTGATTGGTGGTATGAAATATACCCCAGTAAAGGGTAAGGATATTGACTATTCACTTACCATCAAACATAAGGGAAGTTATGAAAAGGTCTTGACTTTAAGGTATGATCACGACAAAAGACAAATTAAAAACATCAAGCCATTCACTGGTGTTTCTAATATTTTTTGGAGAAAGACCCTGTGTTGTATACAAAAGAAGTTAGAATATTAAGAAGATCTTTGAAAAAGATAAAGATGATGTTAAAACAATACAACTATATAACTAATGTAGATCATATTTATTTGTAGATCTGTGATCAAACTATTTTAATTGTGAAAGTAAAGGGGTTATATATCTAGCATTCTATAAAACTGCTCTTTTTTTATATAGGAAAGATCGAACATAGTTTAAGGAATATAATTTATGAACACATGTAAGATATCAGTCACCAGAAAAATACTAATGCCCTGTACAAACACTCAAGAGTTTGTATTTAGTTATTTATTTGTGTGTGTGTGTGTGTGTGTGTGTGTGTGTGTGTGTGTGTGTGTGTGTGTGTGTGTGTGTGTGTGTGTGTGTGCGTGTTTGTGTATGTTAGAAGATGTTATTGTTATTTTTCGAGATGGTCCCTGATACACAAAGATAGAGTAAGAGGAGTTAATATGACAATTGAAATTGGACATGGATAGTTTGCCCAGTCTGAATGATAACATTTCATTTTCTAGTATCTTGAAACCGAGAGCAGCCAAATCATAAAATTATTAATTAAATGTACTTAAATATTTAATCATGTAAAGGTGTATTTTATAAATGCACGTGGAAACATCTGAAATGTTTTTGAATAGTTTTATTATGATTTTAAATATGAATGAATCGTGTTTACCATGTCATATGATTTTTCACCCTTGTAAATATAGTGCAAGTCTGACCTCTGTTTGTTTTAATGGAAATCCCAGACAACATGAAAATGTAGATGAATGAAATCTTTACTGGAGACACTGAATAAGAATAAGGAGCTGCTAGTGACCCAAGGAAATAGGCAGAATTTTGTGAATAAATGGCTACCATGGTTGATGTTTTGGGGTAGTTATCTAAAAATAGGGTGGAGATGTTGGGCAAGTTTGCTCCCCCCTTTCAAGTCCCTTTTCTCTTTTTTCCTTGAGTAATTGAGGAGGTTGGGGAGATAACCATTAAATATCTAAGACTTTTTGAAAAATGTAATGAAAGCATGCTCTGAAACTGTACTGGGTAGTGTAACAATCTCAGATGATGTAATGTTGCTCGAAGGGAAGATAGGTTACATCAGGTACCAATCATTAGGCCAGTCACTGAATATAATGCCCCCTTTGGCATATATCTGACCAGACACCTGCAACAACTGGAATGCCCATAGATATACCTTAGTAAAAGGATACAAGGCTTAAACAACATTTCCTACATGGACTGACTCAAAGTTATGTCACTAAACTTGGTATCCTACAGATTGCTAAGTGGTGACCTCTGGCTGGCATACAAGGCATCCTCCAACCCATTACTGATGGATTTAATGCACACAAATAAATGTTGGAGGCTGCAAAAGGAAAACATTAGAGTCAGAATATGGTACAGTTGTGAAATGCTTAACCAAGCTGATGTAGAGGATTCTGTGGGGAAGAAAGTGCCGGCCATAAGGCTGACAATATTTTAAGACCAGTGGAGTGGGTAAGTAAAGCAAGTGGACTGATCCTCACCCATCTCAAACTGCTGGCAAACAAAAAGATGAAATATGAACAGGAAGATAAAGATATCAATTGCAAGTCCTGATGATGAGATACTAAAGGGAAGATACAGGAAACAAAGTAAAGCAGAAGAGGAAGCAAAGACACCACAAAACAGCACTGCAAGTAATCTGAATATTTTCAGAAAAAGGAAAAGGATGGAGGAAAAAGACCAGCTCAGTGAAACAGAAATGTGAGATTGATGATGTATGCACAAGCAATAAGTATAAAAGGCAGAAGACATCAAAACAAGAACAAAATGAAAAATTAATAATCCTATCTGTTAACTAGGTAAGCCTGCTGAACAAATACACACACACACACACACACACACACACACACACACACACACACACACACACACACACACACACACACACACACACATTCTCACACACACTCCACTTTTCATGGTTTACTGACTAAAAGTGAAAGCAGCTAAATGCAGATTCAGAAATGGAGGATGAGGGGGACTGTCACCAAAGAGGTTTCCAAAGACCAGAAAAGGCCATCAAAAAAGTTAAAATACTATCTGCAAGTAGTGATAAGAAATAACTCAGAAATACTGACAAGAAGTAGCTGTAACAAACTGCTCACAATGGCCTTAGAGAAAGTGGCACTGATTGGTGCAGGCAAGAACCTGTTATAAGCTACTATTCATTGCTAATAAAGCAAATAACTGGGGTTATGACACTACATTAGACAGGACTAAAAGATGACAAGTAAACAGAAAGATAGCAGTAGCAACTTTTGTTTTACATTTATTGACTGCTATATAGTAATACGGGTGTACTTCTAAACATCAAAGTACACAGATCGAAAACAGCTAACAATCAATCCCAAAAGATAAAAACAATGAAAAACAAAACACTTGTGTTTTTGCAGGGGGACAAGCCCCCCTGCACTCCCACACCGTCTGATAATTATATATACCAATTCCCAGATGGCTGTACAGTGGAAAAAGAATAAATTCTCTGATCTCCACTACGTATCATCTTGCATGGACTTTACACCGACATAAATGGTCAAATGAGTTTCAATCACTTCTGCCAATGTTAAACACATTTGAGATTATGCATGTTTGTTTATATGGAGTGCTCTCGGTAATATAAATTATGTGGCAGATGGATATTGAGGTTATTACAGTGCACAAAAGGTAAAGAAAGCTGAAATAGAAGGTAAGATTGAAGGGATCATAAATATGACCTCGGATTGATGTACTTTAAGTGAGGGAGGGATACACTGGAAGGCTGAATGAGGAACAAGATAGTGGCTTCAGTGACTACATAGCTGTGACAGTAGTAGGACAGAAGGACAAGGTTCTGGTTGTGGCCAAGGTGACCCAAGCTTGAATAGTGGCATTCTACTCATTATTCAAGCATACCATAGTAACAGACAGTACCAGTTCTGATTATTTTAACAGCATCTGTTCCTTAATTAAAATATCAAATCTCCTAAACATCAAATCAATTTTACAGTTTGTCTGAAAATTACTGAAAACAAAATAAAACTGTTCCCTCTTTTGGGTGCTCTGGCTCAACAGGTAGCACACTTGCCTTTGATGCAGAAACAGCATAACACTGTGGGTTCTGTTCCCACACTGGGTGTTTTGGTTCATTATTTTTTCCAATACTGATATGGCAGTGCAGCAAAAGAAACAGTGCTGTGCCCCTGAGTGTGCTGTCCTCCACATGAGACACCAAACTGAGACACCACCAACTTGAGTTGATTTTAGCTCAGGTAGATATAAAAATGCCATAGTACTTAAAGAAAAAAGTAGGGATACTTTCTTATTTAGAATTCTGAATATTTGTTACATATTTAAACTATATATATATATATATATATATATATATATATATATATATATAGATATATTTACAATTCATTATTATCTTCAGTTAGTGCAGATATTAGCTATCTGCCATTTTCATTTTGTCATAACCATCACTTAACAAATCACATAACTCCCATTTTTGTTAAATAAAACCTCATCACATCTGCCCCTCCTTCTGTACTATATTGTTGTAACTACTATTCTATCTAACTCATACTGGATAATCTTATCTTTGTAATCAAAATAACAATATAATATCATGCTATTATCTAGCATAATTTTCTGATTATATGTGTGTGTATATATATATATATATATATATATATATATATATATATATATATATTTGGTATTCATAACATGTCATCCATTTTGAATTTAACATTCCAGACAAAAAATATATTCAGTAGTTTCTACCACATTACAGTTTCTTTCAGGTAGTTTATTTAATTATAGTCTCATAGGTAGTTACTAGGCATGCTGTCCAGGAGACTAATGAGGAGCCTATCTCAGTTTTTCATTTTCACTAGATTACTGTCTGGAGGCACACAATAGGAAAACAGAGATGAGAGAATGAAGTCCTGGACTATAAAAAGCAGCTCATTAACACTTCATAGCCTTATTCCTCAGCTGCAACTGCCAAACAAAAAATATCCATCATTTTATGGGAATATATATATATATATATATATATATATATATATATATATATATATATATATTCAAATCTTAAATTCAGCCATGGGTTGACTAAATAAAAGGATGATATTATATTTCTATCCTAGTTATTTTGTCAGGGATGTCATTAATGTTATATTTCCATAGTGCCATATTCTTATAGTATTCGCCATGTTCCTGCTTTTCTATATGCCTCATGCATTTTTGTGCTTAATGTCTTGTAAAAGTTAGCATATTTTTAACATAAGTTCACCACTAGACTATAAGACCCTTTTTCTGTTTTCAATCAGTAGCCCATATAAATGCAAGGAAGCTGAAAAATGATCTTGGGTTTAAGAAACCTAATGATGGTCCCCAAACAGTATTAAAATCAGACAGCAATTATTTTTTTTTCCCAGTTGGAAACAAGAAGATTTGTCATAAATAAGCTGCTTCCTATAAATCTAGACTTTATTAGATATACTTTTTTTTCTCTGAAAAGATAGTTTAAATGCTTTCCATAGTCTACTGATATTAAGTTGTTCAATTTTTTATCCCTCTGTTCTGTCACATGTCATCTCCCAAATCCCCAAAAAATAATCACTGGCTACTTTTGCCCCTTCCCCAGACAGTGCACACTTTCTTTTCACAATTTTCAGTTAAATGAGCATCTGACCTATAGAACTAATATATTTTCTTTTATTCTCAATATCACACTGGTCCTTTAAGACCATTAATGTCTATAATGCTGGCAATATGACATTTAACATTATTTGCAATTTATAAAAAAATACCTACTCGATAAATCTCTTTCATCTTTTTTACATGTAATATAATGTACAAATCACATTCCTGAAAGAAAAAAAAGCATGCAGTTCCTCTTCTTCAAAGCTATCTATTAAAAATTCTGCAGTCGATGTCTTATTTACATTCCAGTTCAGTAGAACAAAAACATAGTCAGACAAAAGTGCAGTATCTATTTTGTAACTAGCAAATCCATAAATTCCTCCAAAATAAAGTTAGAAGGACTTTTACTTTTTTGCATACTTAATAAAGTTCAAATATCAGTATATTTATTCCACAGCAGTTTACCTACTCCATCAATATTCAAAGTCTTTAATTTTGATAGGACCCAATAAAATGTAATGAAGCAAGAAAAACTATAGGCTTAATTAACTCTAAACCACAATCTCCAATATTAGAATAAACAATTTCCCTTTTAATTAGATTAAGCCTACTACCCAAAGTAAATGAAGAATTCTATCAGATATTTTTCTTTACTAACATGAAAAGGAAGTACTCCACAAAAACAACTTAGTGTACCTAATGCAACAAGCAATTTTGAAGCAGAAACTAAACTGTATCCCACTGATTAGAATATGTAAGGTCATTACCAAATGAGATTCCATGTATATTAATGCAATCACTTGAAAGGTAATGTCCTCATAAGGTAATGCAATACCAAAACCATGCCACTTATTAATTTTGAATTACAAACCTGCAAGAGACAACAAATATTCCAATTTAGAAAATATATCATGCAGAACAGAAATATTCTGAACTTTTGTGGGCGGAGGCAGATTGAATTATAGGACTTCATTTGCTGCAATTCAACCAGCTAAGGATTATATTTCCTCCATATCCTTACTGTGGGTGAGTTGTATTAGCAGTGATGCCATTTTCAGGGGTAATTTTCCCCTCCTTTGAGTTGATGCGATAATGGAGTTGGTATATAAAGGTTTGTGTATGTGGAGGGAATGCGTCCCTGAAAAAAAAACACTTAAAAAGTGTTTTTATGTCATTTTTTTAGGGGGGGGTGATGCAGTCCTCATAATGAAAGTAAGAGAAAGTTTTTAAAGGGTTAAAGATGGTCAAGTACTATCATAAAGGCATTCAAGAAAAATAGCATTCATAACCAAATCAAATAACAAAGTGTTTAATGGGCAGCCTTGCTGGGATACTGTAATACTCTAAAACAAACAAAACAAACAAAAAAAAAACATTTACCACAGGCCAAACCCAAGAATGTGTGTGTGTGTGTGTGTGTGTGTGTATATATATATATATTTAGTATTCTTAACATCTCATCCATTTTGAATTTAACATTCCAGACAAAAAATATATTCAGTAGTTTCTACCACATTACAGTTTCTTTCAGGTAGTTTATTTAATTATAGTCTCATAGGTAGTTACTAGGCATGCTGTCCAGGAGACTATTGAGGAGCCTATCTCAGTTTTTCATTTTCACTAGATTACTGTCTGGAGGCACACAATAGGAAAACAGAGATAAGAGAATGAAGTCCTGGACTATAAAAAGCAGCTCATTAACACTTCATAGCCTTATTCCTCAGCTGCAACTGCCAAACAAAAAATATCCATCATTTTATGGGAATATATATATATTCAAATCTTAAATTCAGCCATGGGTTGACTAAATAAAAGGATGATATTATATTTCTATCCTAGTTATTTTGTCAGGGATGTCATTAATGTTATATTTCCATAGTGCCATATTCTTAAAGTATTCGTCATGTTCCTGCTTTTCTATATGCCTCATGCATTTTTGTGCTTAATGTCTTGTAAAAGTTAGCATATTTTTAACATAAGTTTACCACTAGACTATAAGACCCTTTTTCTGTTTTCAATTAGTAGCCCATATAAATGCAAGGAAGCTGAAAAATGATCTTGGGTTTAAGAAACCTAATGATGGTCCCCAAACAGTGTTAAAATCAGACAGCAATTATTTTTCTTTCCCAGTTGGAAACATGACGATTTGTCATAAATAATCTGCTTCCTATAAATCTAGACTTTATTAGATATATTTTTTTTTCTCTGAAAAGATAGTTTAAATGCTTTCCATAGTCTACTGATATTAAGTTGTTCAATTTTTTATCCCTCTGTTCTGTCACATGTCATCTCCCAAATCCCCAAAAAATAATCACTGGCTACTTTTGCCCCTTCCCCAGACAGTGCACACTTTCTTTTCACAATTTTCAGTTAAATGAGCATCTGACCTATAGAACTAATATATTTTCTTTTATTCTCAATATCACACTGGTCCTTTAAGACCATTAATGTCTATAATGCTGGCAATATGACATTTAACATTATTTGCAATTTATAAAAAAATACCTACTCGATAAATCTCTTTCATCTTTTTTACATGTAATATAATGTACAAATCACATTCCTGAAAGAAAAAAAAGCATGCAGTTCCTCTTCTTCAAAGCTATCTATTAAAAATTCTGCAGTCGATGTCTTATTTACATTCCAGTTCAGTAGAACAAAAACATAGTCAGACAAAAGTGCAGTATCTATTTTGTAACTAGCAAATCCATAAATTCCTCCAAAATAAAGTTAGAAGGACTTTTACTTTTTTGCATACTTAATAAAGTTCAAATATCAGTATATTTATTCCACAGCAGTTTACCTACTCCATCAATATTCAAAGTCTTTAATTTTGATAGGACCCAATAAAATGTAATGAAGCAAGAAAAACTATAGGCTTAATTAACTCTAAACCACAATCTCCAATATTAGAATAAACAATTTCGCTTTTAATAAGATTAAGCCTACTACCCAAAGTAAATGAAGAATTCTATCAGATATTTTTCTTTACTAACATGAAAAGGAAGTACTCCACAAAAACAACTTAGTGTACCTAATGCAACAAGCAATTTTGAAGCAGAAACTAAACTGTATCCCACTGATTAGAATATGTAAGGTCATTACCAAATGAGATTCCATGTATATTAATGCAATCACTTGAAAGGTAATGTCCTCATAAGGTAATGCAATACCAAAACCATGCCACTTATTAATTTTGAATTACAAACCTGCAAGAGACAACAAATATTCCAATTTAGAAAATATATCATGCAGAACAGAAATATTCTGAACTTTTGTGGATGGAGGCAGATTGAATTATAGGACTTCATTTGCTGCAATTCAACCAGCTAAGGATTATATTTCCTCCATATCCTTACTGTGGGTGAGTTGTATTAGCAGTGATGCCATTTTCAGGGTAATTTTCCCTCCTTTGAGTTGATGCGATAATGGAGTTGGTATATAAAGGTTTGTGTATGTGGAGGAATGTCCTGAAAAAAACACTTAAAAAGTGTTTTTATGTCATTTTTTTAGGGGGGGGTGATGCAGTCCTCATAATGAAAGTAAGAGAAAGTTTTTAAAGGGTTAAAGATGGTCAAGTACTATCATAAAGGCATTCAAGAAAAATAGCATTCATAACCAAATCAAATAACAAAGTGTTTAATGGGCAGCCTTGCTGGGATACTGTAATACTCTAAAACAAACAAAACAAACAAAAAAAAAACATTTACCACAGGCCAAACCCAAGAATGTGTGTGTGTGTGTGTGTGTGTATATATATATATATATATTTAGTATTCTTAACATCTCATCCATTTTGAATTTAACATTCCAGACAAAAAATATATTCAGTAGTTTCTACCACATTACAGTTTCTTTCAGGTAGTTTATTTAATTATAGTCTCATAGGTAGTTACTAGGCATGCTGTCCAGGAGACTATTGAGGAGCCTATCTCAGTTTTTCATTTTCACTAGATTACTGTCTGGAGGCACACAATAGGAAAACAGAGATAAGAGAATGAAGTCCTGGACTATAAAAAGCAGCTCATTAACACTTCATAGCCTTATTCCTCAGCTGCAACTGCCAAACAAAAAATATCCATCATTTTATGGGAATATATATATATTCAAATCTTAAATTCAGCCATGGGTTGACTAAATAAAAGGATGATATTATATTTCTATCCTAGTTATTTTGTCAGGGATGTCATTAATGTTATATTTCCATAGTGCCATATTCTTAAAGTATTCGTCATGTTCCTGCTTTTCTATATGCCTCATGCATTTTTGTGCTTAATGTCTTGTAAAAGTTAGCATATTTTTAACATAAGTTTACCACTAGACTATAAGACCCTTTTTCTGTTTTCAATCAGTAGCCCATATAAATGCAAGGAAGCTGAAAAATGATCTTGGGTTTAAGAAACCTAATGATGGTCCCCAAACAGTGTTAAAATCAGACAGCAATTATTTTTCTTTCCCAGTTGGAAACATGAAGATTTGTCATAAATAAGCTGCTTCCTATAAATCTAGACTTTATTAGATATACTTTTTTTTCTCTGAAAAGATAGTTTAAATGCTTTCCATAGTCTACTGATATTAAGTTGTTCAATTTTTTATCCCTCTGTTCTGTCACATGTCATCTCCCAAATCCCCAAAAAATAATCACTGGCTACTTTTGCCCCTTCCCCAGACAGTGCACACTTTCTTTTCACAATTTTCAGTTAAATGAGCATCTGACCTATAGAACTAATATATTTTCTTTTATTCTCAATATCACACTGGTCCTTTAAGACCATTAATGTCTATAATGCTGGCAATATGACATTTAACATTATTTGCAATTTATAAAAAAATACCTACTCGATAAATCTCTTTCATCTTTTTTACATGTAATATAATGTACAAATCACATTCCTGAAAGAAAAAAAAGCATGCAGTTCCTCTTCTTCAAAGCTATCTATTAAAAATTCTGCAGTCGATGTCTTATTTACATTCCAGTTCAGTAGAACAAAAACATAGTCAGACAAAAGTGCAGTATCTATTTTGTAACTAGCAAATCCATAAATTCCTCCAAAATAAAGTTAGAAGGACTTTTACTTTTTTGCATACTTAATAAAGTTCAAATATCAGTATATTTATTCCACAGCAGTTTACCTACTCCATCAATATTCAAAGTCTTTAATTTTGATAGGACCCAATAAAATGTAATGAAGCAAGAAAAACTATAGGCTTAATTAACTCTAAACCACAATCTCCAATATTAGAATAAACAATTTCCCTTTTAATTAGATTAAGCCTACTACCCAAAGTAAATGAAGAATTCTATCAGATATTTTTCTTTACTAACATGAAAAGGAAGTACTCCACAAAAACAACTTAGTGTACCTAATGCAACAAGCAATTTTGAAGCAGAAACTAAACTGTATCCCACTGATTAGAATATGTAAGGTCATTACCAAATGAGATTCCATGTATATTAATGCAATCACTTGAAAGGTAATGTCCTCATAAGGTAATGCAATACCAAAACCATGCCACTTATTAATTTTGAATTACAAACCTGCAAGAGACAACAAATATTCCAATTTAGAAAATATATCATGCAGAACAGAAATATTCTGAACTTTTGTGGAGGCAGATTGAATTATAGGACTTCATTTGCTGCAATTCAACCAGCTAAGGATTATATTTCCTCCATATCCTTACTGTGGGTGAGTTGTATTAGCAGTGATGCCATTTTCAGGGGTAATTTTCCCCTCCTTTGAGTTGATGCGATAATGGAGTTGGTATATAAAGGTTTGTGTATGTGGAGGGAATGCGTCCCTGAAAAAAAAACACTTAAAAAGTGTTTTTATGTCATTTTTTTAGGGGGGGGTGATGCAGTCCTCATAATGAAAGTAAGAGAAAGTTTTTAAAGGGTTAAAGATGGTCAAGTACTATCATAAAGGCATTCAAGAAAAATAGCATTCATAACCAAATCAAATAACAAAGTGTTTAATGGGCAGCCTTGCTGGGATACTGTAATACTCTAAAACAAACAAAACAAACAAAAAAAAAACATTTACCACAGGCCAAACCCAAGAATGTGTGTGTGTGTGTGTATATATATATATATATATATATATATATATATATATATATATATATATACACACACACACACACACACACACACACATATATATATATATATATATATATATATATATATATATATATATATATAAAACAAGTATCACTCACCTTAGATACATTGCAAGATATAAATAGACCATGACCTTTATGAACATAATATATAAACTCCTCCAACAGTACTAAAAAACCCTTTATGCTTTTTCCTGAAATACTATAAACTCCAGTATAAAAAACTAAGTTGGAAACTTTAGATAATCTAAATTCTAATATAAAAAAGAGCTTGCATTCAGTATGTTCAATGTTAAAGGTCTCCAATTGGCCAAATAGGTTCTATCACCTGCACATATGTCAGAATTTGTAATGCCATGAAATAGCAACTCAGTCATAACAGATATAAATATAGTCTTACAAATGCACATATATATATATATATATATATATATATATATGGGTCCTAGTTGAAACATCGAAAGTACGGTTCATCGAACCTTACTTTCGTGGACCCATTTTAGCGAATGTGCATTTTATCGAAAATGTGCTTTCGCTAAAGAAAAACAAAAAATAAACATAAAAAACCCCACTAAACATGATTATGCAGAGGAGGAAAGCCCCCCCCTGGACCCCAATGTGGGAGGCTGCGCCCCCCCCACCCCCCTACTTTAATATTCTCACTCTGAGATTGCACTACAGTGGGGAAAAGGGAATATTTCCTTATCCCCACTGTACCACAATCTCAGCAATAGTTTGCTTAGTTGTACATCAACACTACACATTGATGTACAACTAACATTACATGTAAACTGCATGGTTTTTTTTGTTTGTTTTTCTTTAGTGAAAGTGCATTTTTCAATAACGCTAAACTGGGACCGCGAAAGTACGGTTCGATGAAACTTACTTTTTTTTTTCTTTTCCAAGTGTTTTTTATTAATCTTTCAAATAATTCCATTGTATAATAATCTTAATACATTTTCTGATAAGTAAAACAGTATGATTAACTATATACAATATTTACAGTTGGTCTGAAATTAAATTATTATATTGATCAGTCTAGTCAGAGTAACATATTAATGAGAGATCAGTTGTTCCTTTTTCTTTTACTCTCATTAAGTGTTTGAATTCAAGTTTAGTGTCTCAATAAGTGATAGTATTTTTTCCCATGGATTCTTGTTCCATCGTCTTGGTGCTAATCTTAGTTCTTTTACTCTGGTTTCCAGTAATGCAGTTTCCTTCAATATTAGCAGAAATTCTTTAAATGATGGTTCCAGATTTGATTTCCATTTTCTGGTAATACATTTTCTAGCATTTGCTAGAATGTTCCATAGTAGGTAGAGATTGCTATTATTTAAATCTAAATTCTCATTAACATTCAACAAAATTAGAGATTTACTTACTACAAATGTATCTGAGAATATGGCTTGTATGAAATTGCTGACATCTTCCCAAAATTTTTTAACTTTAATATAGTCATGAAATACATGTATCCAATCTGCTTTACAACTCTGCAAGCATCTCCAACATGTAACATTATTAGAAGTATTACATTTTTTAATCTATTTGGCATAAAAAAAGATCTGTGCAAAAATTTTCATGTGTAAATTCTCCAAAATTGTATGTTGGATGTCAATTTAACAGAATTTAGTATTTTGTTTTTGTTTTCCAGGGATAAATTTAATGAATGACCTTTTGTTATATGATTCCAAAATGTTTGATTGATTTTAACTTTATAATTTATTAAAATTTTATATAAGTTTGATGTCAAATTTTCCCAATTTTGATTATTGTATACTATTTCATATAAATGAGTTATAAGTGTAGGTTTATCTCTAAAAGAAGAATTGTTAATTATTCTGCATAGATCTTGTGAGTATTGTAATATGCTTTGTAATAATACCCAGTCTGATGTAAAGAGATTATAAGTGTTTATTATACGTTGACTATCCAAAACCTTATGTTCATTAATGCATTGCTGCCAGCAAATTAATTGTTTCTTTTCCCCAAGTAATGAAAACCGTCCTATGCATTTTGTTTGGAAAATTTCTTGTTACAATGAAAGGATATAAAAGTTCTAGCCATAACTTTATATCTGTATTAGAAGTTACAAATCTACTAAATGAATTATACTGATCATTTAAGTATTTTAGATTAGTAGGTTTTGTTAGATTATATTGAAGGCTAGAGCATAAGATATGCCATGGTTTATTAATATGATTGTCTATCATTAAATTCTTTAAAATGGTATTTTCATTTGAATAAATAACAGTGTGGAGAGATTTCCAGTTAGAAGAATAGCACGGATCTATCCAATTTATAATTATTTTAAAAATGGAGGCTCTAATATAAGTTTCAATATCCGGGAAATTGATTCCACCTAGTTTCCATGGTCTAATGTGGTGTGTATAAGCTATTCTGTTTTTGTTAGGATGCCAAAGAAATCTTAATAATAATGTATTTATTTATTTAAAAAAATATTTGTCTGGTATTACTGGAATAGCTTATGCTATATATAGGATTTTTGGAAGTAATATCATTTTTATTACTTGCAATCTATCTTCAAATGTTATATATATTTTGTTCCATTTTATTATATTTGACTTTATTGTGTCTATGATTTCCCTGTAATCTATATTTTAAATTGTTTCTAATGTTGTACTTAATGTTATACCTAGATAGTTTAAAGTGAGAGATTGTTTACCAATTATATGATTATCATTTATTTGAAAATCATTTTTTTTATTCAATATCATAAAATTTGATTTCGTTTTGTTAAAATGTAATCCTGAAAATGAATAAAATTTATCAACTTGTACATCTAATTCTTTTAATGAACCTTTAGAAGTAGATGTGGTAAGAAGTATATCATCTGCAAATAACATTATTTTTGAATTATATTGATTATATAAATTTATACTGTCTATTTTGGGATTGTTTCATATTGAGATGGCAAATATTTCAATGGCTAATGCAAATAATATGGGGGACATGGGACAACCTTGTTTTGTGCCTTTTGTCAATATTATTGATTCAGAGGTGAAAGGTCCTAATTTTACATATGCTAAATTGTTTTTATATATGTTCTTTATTAATGAAATAAAGGAGCTAGGAAACTCATAATATTCTAATATTTTGAACAAGAAATCCCTGTTTAAGGAGTCAAAAGCTTTCTCTATATCCAATGCAACTATTAAGCCCTCTTGTTTTTCTCTATTTAAATAGTCAATAATAGTTAGTATTCTTTGTATATTATCATAGGTGCACCTATTATGTATAAATCCTGTTTGATCTGTATTTATAATTTTATCATAGATTTTTTGATTCTATTGACTAGAATAGCCATAAAGATTTTATAATCATTGTTTAGTAATTAAATTGGTCTATAGGAACTGCATTTTGATGCATCTTTATTTTCTTTTATTATACGAGTAATTAATGAGTATCTCCAAGATGGTGGAATTGTGTTGTGTGTTTGTATTTCTATTAAGGTTTTTTGGAAGATTGAGGTTATAGATGATGGAAAGATTTTGTATATTTCAGCTATAATACCATCCATTCCTGGAGCTTTATTATTTTTGCTTTCTTTGATTTTCTCTGAAATTTCTTTAAGAGTAATTTGCTTTTGAAGTTCTAATTTTAAATTTTCTGGGATTGTTTTAATCAATTTGGGTTTCAAATCTAAATTAAAGTATTTTGTTTGAGTTCCTTCCATCTTATAATGTTCTGTAAAATGGCATTTAAAAGCATCTAATATATCACTTATATCTGACACTTTCTTGTTCTTCCTTCCTTCATGTATAATAGTAGTAACGTGATTTCTTTTAGATTATACTTTAACTCTTATCGCCAAATTATGCATATGTTTAGGAGAAACAGCACATGAGTTTAATTTTAATCTTTCTAGTGCTAGATTAGTTTTATTTGTTAGAATTTCATTAAACTTTTCATGCAGATCATTAATTTTTATCTTATTAGTCAGTGCATTTGCTAAATTATTATTATTTATTTTTATGATTTGATTTTGTATGTTGAGTAATTCTGATTCCTATTCGTTTAGTTTATTTTTGTACCATGTGATAATTTTACCATAAATATAGGCTTTTAGAGCATCCCATATCATAACTATGCTGATTTCATTGGTGAGATTAGTGTCTAGAAAGAATTTCAACTCTGTGAGTAGCCAAGGTTGAAATTATTTTCATTTCATAATATATGCTGGAATTCTTGTCATTTGTATTAATTTTTTTTATTTGTTTGAATATTAATAAGGATTGCTCTATGATCTGATAATGAACATGGTATGATTGTAAAACTATTTATCTTCGCATCAAGTGCAACAAAAATGTTATCTATTCTTGTTTGGGTTGTAAATCTGTGATCTTGGTGCGAAAATAACAGTGAGTTACTTTCTCTAAATTTGAATGTGTCTATTAAATTGTAATTTTCAACCCATTTTTTGAGTAGCTTTACTATAGGAGTTATACGTATTTTTTTTTTTTGTTGGTGGTCTCTGAATTATCAAGAATGCAATTAAAGTCACCACCTAATATCAGGCTACCTTTATATGTTTTACTAATAAAGTCTAGATGTTTCTTTGTCATACTTTTTCCTATTCCTGGGAACCAATAAAGATTTACTAATGTCCAGATTCTATTATTGAATTTTATTATAACACGTGTTATAAGCCCCTCTTTATCTTCATAGCTAAAGAATTTGGGGATTAATGATGTTTTTTCTCCATAGTATCCTAACTCCTCTAGTTTTGGTTTTATATGATGATTGTGCTATTGTTGTATACTCATTTGGATTCCATAAATGCTTTTCATCATCTTTAAAGTGAGTCTCTTGAAGAAATATTACTTGTGCTTTGTTTAATTTTAAATATCTTAGTAGGTTTGATCTTTTCTTGGATTATTTAAACCATTTATGTTCAGTGAAAGTAGTGTTAATTCCATGTTTGTTGTTGAGTTTCATGCTTGATAATATTTATATTAATATTTAAGTACATTTTATAGTATTGTATTTGGAACACAATTCTCCTTATTTCATGTATCATAAATAGACTGAATCTCTTTTGTAATACTTTTATAATGATGTTCATTTCAGGCCACAATAAAACCGTGTAAAATTATTTAAGTAAAATTATTTTGATTAATATAATCTTTTCTTTCAACCTTCCTCCCATCACACATGGAATGATATACATTCCTAATCTGATAGACATAAACAAAATATCTACCAGATTAACCCTCATGTTTGGTAGACAGATTTCCTCATGCTCCATCCTTGTATTCTTAGAGACCTTTGAAATTATAAACTAGTATATGTTGAATGATATTTATGGTTCTACATATTATATACATAATGAAACACATACGTAATTGTAGGCTATATACACACATATTTATATATATATATATATATATATATATATATATATATATATATATATATATATATATATATATATATATATATATATATATATATATATATATATATGAACATTTAATAATATATCAGTCATATGGCTAAGTATATTCATCTCAAATAAGTTAAACCCGACATCCAGTTGCTCTAATGTCATCTTCTTTTCCCCTTCTCTCTCTCCCTTATGTATATGAACAATTTGCAAAGACACAAACCTGTATTTTATATACTATTTTCATTGAATCATTCAGAGTGACTGACTGATATCAACTATTGAATCATTTCTGAATCTGATGTGATTATAGATTTTCTATATATGTACATGACAGAACTATTAACATAGTAATATATGCATCAAATGTTCAAGTTAATCATCTAATAGTAGATGATAGATAAGATCTTTTCCAAATACATATTGATTGTAATGAAATCTATTTTACATAAATACGTTAAGATTAAAAAAAAATTAATTGAATGGTATATGCTTGTAAATTTCTCATGAATCAAGAAATTGTATTACATACACAGTTGTGATATTGTTTTTTACTAAAAAAATAAAATAAAAAATATATAATTTTTGTTAGTGCAAACATCTAGTAAGCTCTGCAAACTAGTTATTGTTAAAGATAATTTAATACTCATAAATTACTTATTATATCCAATGTTTCTTTGACTATTTGGTTATATACTTCAAACCCTAGTTTATAATGCATATTAGAGTCTTACAGTTTTTAGTATTATTTTGTCTTTTCATATAATCCATAAGTTTAATACATAGATTTTACTATAAGTTAAAGAAATATTTTATAAACTTTTTATATAAGACCCATCTTGTTTATTCATTCAAATGTAACAGTTTTAACTTTCTGTCAACAAAAACTATTAAACCAACTATATTTTTATTTAGGATAAGCTTACTGATTAAAAAATATCAGACTCAGAATACCCACTGAAGTACATTGTAGTATTTCCTTTGTTGTGCAGCTTAGCTATGGTGCAGTAAATGAGTTTCTATGCATGACAAAAAGTAAATTAAGTTTCTAAATAAAATAAATAATCATAACTAGAATCAGTTAAAAATATGTCTGTATTTGCACATGTGCACATTGTCATATCTAACCATGTAGATAATAAACATATTTGTGTATTGTCACTATTTTATGCTCGTCTCTGTGCTTATATACATATTTGTAGATTGACACATACAGACTCATATTTCCATTTTTGAGATTTGTAGAATAAATCACTTGACTATGTTTCTCTAATTCTTACAGAGTTAGTATACAGTGTTTTCCTGAACTGAGTAGACTTATTTCTTCCTATTGTTTAGCCTTATTTTATCATTACTTTTATTATAAAGTACTTCATATTTATTCCAACTAAATATTCTGAGTCTATCCAAGAGCTTTACAATATACAAGTCAATTCTCCTTTTGAAATACAATCTATTAAAGAGTTAAACATCAATCTAAGATAGATTTTCAGCATGTTTATGATTGGCAGCAGACTGCTGTTATACCTGTCACTAACTGTACATAATGTAGCCTACTTTTCTATGTCAGTGCTGTGGACAATTAAAATCATATCTTTTGTCAGTTGTAAAATATCATGTCGCTGCATTTTACAGATTAACTGTCCATCAGTATTTTAAAATTGCTGGAATTTGATGTTTAAATCCACTCAACTGATTAACCATATATCCTTTGAACGTGCTATGCTAGGTGTACTGAAAGTCATAATGAGACAATAAAGTGGTAGAACAGCCCAATACACACTATAGAACTTTGATGTATATATTTTAAATACTTGCGCCAAAAAATGAATATGCATTACATGAACAAATTGGCTAGCAGGCATTAACTGGTATGTATGACACACTGCTGCCTATTACATTACAGGATATCCCTGTCCAGTAAACAACAGTTAGAACTGGATTGCATTTGGTCTTTAACATCTAATTATACATTGTGCTAGTCAACCAACTAGAAGGGTGACATCTTACAGAATTATCATTTATTTTGGAATTAGAAAATACCTCATACACTAAAAAAAAAATCTGTTAATGGTCAGTCATCTGTTCTGCACTATTTTTTAACAAAGACACACATGTACCCACACACACACACACACACACACACACACACACACACACACACACACACAAAGGCATGTAAATATTTTTAATTAAAACAATGTTAAAATCTGTCACAGGGTTTTTTATAAGCAGTACAACAGCTGCAGTCAAGAAGGTGCAAATATAGCTTTGAAATCAGAAGCTTTTGGAAGATAAAATAAATTCTGTACATAAAATTGGAAACATTTTCCTGACCATTTCCTGAATGTTTTGAACATTAATAATCAGCTTGTTATTTGGACTATATTAGAGGGTGCTTGTCACTTTAAGACTAACAGGAAGTGTACAGCTGTATTGACGTGGAAACTCTTGGTATCTTGACTAACAGTTTATACACTGAATCCCTGCCACTCACCACTCTATAAAAGTAACTTTTCTTATTTATATTTCTATTTTAGTGATTTAGTTCATGTACTAGTATAGTGGGCTTTTTTCACATTGAATTTTATAATTGTTGCAGTATGATAAAGCTGAATGTGTTCATACTATTTTTTTCTTTTTCTTACTCTCTCCCTAGCAAGACTATACTGTATTCTGTCCTCTTTCTCTCTCTTTTACATCATCGTATCCTTGTAGAGTGTGAGTGCAAGCTATTAGTGTTACTGTGGTGTTGAATGATTACAAGGATGCTATTCATGTGTTCACAAGTGTGTTTGACTGTGAAATGGGCTCGCGGCTTCTTGTAAACAGCCGTTATTTATTCATATCCTCGTCAGACAGTTCGTGTAAAGAAGAAAAAGAGAGATGATGCTTTTAAACTGTAACAATGAAGTGTTCAACACCGATCCGTTATATAACTACTATATTTATATTTTTTTACTGATACCTACTGCTTATTGCTTGATATCTTGTAGCCACATGAAACCTGAAGGTTACAAACCATCTATATGAGCTGCATGTCAGTATTTCTTAACGGAGACACCCAGATCATTCACTGCTCTTCTCCTTCTTCTCCCTACCTCCCGTTCTCAATTCTATCTCATCAAGACAATCTATTAAGTAATTAAAATGAGCTTTTTGAAAGAAACAATCCCTACAATATTACACATTTAAAGTTGATATGAGTGTCATTGTGCTAACCACTTGACACTAGCAGCCTCATCCTGTAGTAAGTAGAGTTGAAGCATCACTGTATTAAAAAAGAAAAACAAAAGAATTATAAACAATATTATGCATATTGACTCAACTAAAAAAAGTATATGTACATACATTTTGGTTTCAGTTTCCTTTAGTATATATTTCACTTTTTAGTAGAATCTTTGAGAGTATTTAAACTTGTTGCATTTTTTTATTTCAGTTCTTTGTTTCTTCTTCTTTACATCAGTCCAGGAATTTTTTTCTTGGGATCTTTTCAGTGAGTTAAATGTTGACCAGTCCATTTCTTCTGGAATTGTAATTATATTATTGTTCTTGATAAAAGAAGCTGCCTCATCTATGTTGTTGAAGGTCTTCATTTCATTTGAGTAAAGAATCTTGATTTTTGCAGGGTATGCAAGTTGAGCTTTGATTTTGTTTTGTTTCAGGAATTTTACAAATGGCCATGCTTTCTTCCTTAAATCTAGAACTCTAGTTGAATAGTCATTAACAAATTTTATTTGGTGTTGTTTATACTTTAAAGGACTTTTCCTCCATGCTGACTTTAGTATAAGTTCTTTATCAAGGTATGATAAAAACTTTATTACAATGGATCTAGGAGAAGTACTAGGAGATGATGATACAGGTTTTCCTATGGCTCGATGAGCCCTTTCTATGCCATTTGACAGTCCTTCTTTTAGGTCTAAGAATTCCGGCAATCAGGAATTTAAAAATAAAATAATGTCCTCACCCTCATCTTTCTCTGGAAGACCAAATATTCTAATATTTGTGTGCCTCTCTCTGTTTTCTAAATCATCTATCTTGTTGATTAACCAGTTATTTTGTTGTAAGAGAAATTCACTTTGGTTCTCTTCTTCCTTCAACCTTCCATCTATATCGGAGAGAGATGTTTCAATGGCCATTATTTTTGTTTGTTGCTGCTGTAATAATTCTTTAAAGACATCTGTTTGTTTTTGGCAGTTCTCTTTTAGATTTTCAAGGTTGTCCTTAAAATTATCCATTTTCAATGACAGCTCCTACAGTACAGAGGACATCAATTGGATTTCCTTCTTCAAGGCTGTTTCAGAGTGTGAGTTCTTTGAGTTACTCATTTCCAAGTGGCTATAGTAGTCTCCAGATTAATTTGACAGGAAAATATTGACAAAAAACTTTTAAAGTTAGTACACTATTAGTTCATAAGTTTATCAATAATAGTTGGATATTTTTGTTCGATGAAATTAATTATTTTCCTGTTATTTGAACTAGTTTTGTGGAGCTCTAAAAAAATGCTGCTACCAGTTAGCCATTCAGGCTCCGCCCCCGATGAAATGTACTTTTGATGTTCCAACTAGGACCTATATATATATATATATATATATATATATATATATATATATATATATATATATGTATGTATACATATATCTTATAGATCTGTAAAAAGAAAATGGTATTCCATCTAGGCCAGGTAATGTATCCTTAAAAATAGTCTTTAATATGACATTAAATTCCTCTTAGAAAATAGGTTTAAAGAGGCTTTATCTTGATTATTTAAACAAGGAACTTGACACTTAATGCTGTGAAACCATTTGTTTAGCATACATGCTAGTAACATATTGCTCAACATAATGTATCATGTAATCTGAAAATGTGAAGAAACTTTGTGCAGAATCCAATAAATTGGTCATAAAAGAGGAATCTAATTTGACTAGTCTCCCCCCAAAAAGGAGATATTTCACTTTAAGTACCCTGTTTCTGCTCATATAGTAAATCTTCAATCTTCCTATCAATTGATAAATGTATCTTATATTCCAAATCAAGGGTCACTAAACAATGTCTCTATACAGAATTATTGTATTCTTGTAGTAAAATATTCTGTTCACATTTACTAGCTTTCCACTTTTCTCTTTATAAAAAACAATATAATAATTTGTATTCCCATTTAAAAGTTAACCGATTAAGTAATGAAGAGCTAATCTGAATTAAAGTTAAATAACCCTTCCAGAGACCTGTAACTTCAGATTCTCAAGAGGTATTATGTGCTACACTCCTTGTTAATTTTGTAATACTTTTCCCATAAAATATGGTAATTGGGGTCCACAAAAAGATAAAAATAAGGTATAATGATCAGATATTTCAAAATTAAGAAGATTTACATTAAGTAAATGAAGTGACTCTGTGCAAGCAAAATAATAGATTGTAATACACACTTACCTCCTGGAATAGGCTTGACCTGAATGAGTCCTTAAATGTAATTTTCCTATTTTCAAATTTTCTCTAAAAAGCTTTATGTCTGAAGAACGTTTCTCTTTATCTTTATGTAGACAACAATTAATATCATCTACTAAATAATATTTAAAGACACAGCAACATAAAACATTACTTTAGTAAATAAGTCCAAATGATCTTTTAAGTTAGGACAATGTGTAAAACTAATATGAAAAGGATCATTCCAACAATGGAAATAAACAACAATTAATCTACCTGGTATACGAACAGAAACATCTAATAATTTCAAATGACATTTATATGAAATAAAACAGTATATTTCCATAATACCTCTACCTGTTTTTTGTTGTAGTGGGGTTAAAAATGTGATATCAATTAAACAAGTAACATCAGCATTTAATGTAATATAAGTAATTGTCTCTCTTCATTAGTCAAAACTGTTAATATTAAGATGGCATATAAAGCTATCCCTTTCCTTTTTAGCAGATGGTTTATCTCACCTCCTCATTTTCTGTTTTTTTTTTAACTCTAGTATCAACAATCCCAGCGGCATTGTCATGGCCTTCACTAATATTAGTATCTCTTGTATCAGTTTTACCAGCATCTTGTATAATGAGTTAAATATGTCATCACTGCTGTTGACAGAAATATTAGCATTAGAAGTTGTTTAGGTTACAGCATTGCCAACAATGACATTACTAATTCTGTGTATTGAAGCATATGGAGATAGTCAAACCAGAATTGAGTATTACTTTTCACTTTCTATGAAACATAACTCAATTATTTTGAGTATCCAACATCCCCACATTGAGAACATTTACATTTTGGACAGAATTATATTAAAGGTTCCAAGACCCCAAAAAATGGTGGTTGTCCAGAATAATGGACATACACACAAAAAAAATTTATATCTCCAACTCACTGAATGTGCACAAAAACTTCTGCAGACATTAAAAATAGCTCCTACTTTCTAAACTCCAGCCATTATGTTATGATCATCATAATTTTCTTTCACATTCTGAACACTATGATATAACTGAGAAAAAAAAAACTTTTACTTGTACCGTCTGTACTTCCACAGTACAAAACTGAACAGTACATTTTGACTTCTAATATGATAATTTGCCCATGAGATGCAAAGTTACTTCACATCACATTTCAACATAAATTGTTCAGCAAAAGCAATGAGTTCAAAAGTCACATCACAAAATGATTCTTTCTCCACGTGTATAGCACAAACTTCATTACTAGAGAAACCAACAGGTGAGATTATATTATCCCAGGCATTATACCTATTAATAGTTTCTCCAGTCTTTGAGGAAATTCATGCTAAAGAAATTTTCAACTACATTTTTTTTGTGTGTAGTTGGCTTCATTACAATAGCATCATATGACAAACCTGATGAAATCTCAACAACTTTTGGTGTCACAGCATTTGGTGCCAGAGAAGCAAACTGTTGCTCAGCAGTCTGTCAAACAGTATGTGAAGAAGTTTCATGCTCTTCAACAGCTAAAATAATCATGGAACTAGAAGAACCTTCATCAGCAATACAGCAATCAACAATATCACCCCAGGAAGCAGCAACAGGAGTAACATGTTTGTTTTTGTTAATTAAAGAAAGAAGCTTATCATCTGGCAATCCACCATCATTCAGAATTGTAATCTACACATCAGCTTGCTCAGTGAAGGAGACAGTAGCCTTCTTTGCTCCCCAGTGTTAACAATGACTGTTCTACTGTAAGGGTCCTTTGTTTATATACAAAAGAACTGAAATTTACAAAATATTTAGATACTCACAAACATTTACAAATGTACAAATATATATACACCAGTCTGTTTACACATATTCATAATTTCCTTTATAATCATATTAAATTTTCATCCATATTAGACCATCTAATTTTACTTTAAACATAATTTCATTTTTTCTTTCATTCCATATAACCCATATAACATAAAATAACATTTTATCTATTATAACATATTCTTTGCTTCTTATAACATCCATATTTAATCATATCCATGTTTATTTTAAACACATCTTTTATATATCTTCGAAAACAATCTTCTTTACACAGTTTTTCCCATAACTTTTTACTGTTTTACATTTCAAAAATACATAGGTTCATAGGTTCATAGGTTCATACTATGCTATCTGCCCTAGAGCACTTATAAGCCTAGCCAGAGTGTGTTTGGCTTTCGCCACCCATTTTAAATTAATTTTGCTATGCTCTTTTTCGAGGTTAGTATACTGTGCCTCTGTCTAACAGTGACACAGAAGTGATACCCGGGATAAACCTACGATCTCCCATCCACTCATCAAGATTCCTCTTGAAGAGAGTCAATGAGGGACTCTGCCTAACCTTGACTGGGATTTTATTCCAGAGTGAAAGGAGCCTATGGGTTATGAATCTGTCCCTCCAGCATGTCCTATTTATTTCAGTGCTGAGGTTCAAGTCTCTCGAGCGCGTAGCTCGATGGGATTTGGATTTTCTGAGGTGCAGCATGTCCATTAATTCCGGGTTGGACATGGCTTTATACGTCAGGCACAGATCGCCTCTGAGCAGGTGGTATGCCACTGAATAGAGCTGGAGTTTCTTTAACCGGGCAGCATATGGCATCTGTTTGAGCCCTATGAGCCTCTTGGTGAGGTACTTTTGGGGTCTTTCCAGTTGCTGCAGGTGTCTGGTAAGGTACATCCCAAAAGGGGCATTGTACTCAATTATGGGCCTGATGAGGGATGAGTAAAGAGGCACGATGACCTCCCCTGATCTAGATGTGAATCCCTTCATGATTAGGTGGGCTATATAAAATGTTTTTCTAACCACTTTGGCCATGTGGTTATCAAATGAGAGATGGCTATCAACTTGGGTCCCCAGGTCCCTAATTACTTCTTCTGTACTTAATGGATTACCACCTATGTGGTAATTTGTGGGCACTTTGTTTTTGCCAAAGGGGATGACTATACACTTTTTGGGGTTTAGCTTGAGGCCATGGCTCTGGCACCAGTTGTCTGTTTCTATGAGGCCCTTTTGGAGGATGCTTGTGTCGGTTGGAGAGTCGATTATGGTGCCCAGTTTGCAGTCATCTGCGAACTTAGTCAGCCACAGTCCTTCCGTGTTGGCCTGTACCTCCGAGAAATATATACCGAACAAGAGAGGTCCCAGGAATGAGTCTTGGGGGACGCCACTTGTAACTGGTTTGGAGTCTGACATGGCTCCAGCAATTCTAACCATGTGGGTTCTGTCCTTGAGCCAGTTTGCAACCCATCTAGTGACATATGGGTTTATATTTAAGCTGGTGAGCTTATCTATAATGCCCGAGTGGGATATTGTATCGAAGGCTTTTGCGAGGTCCAGGTAGGCTGTGTGGACCACCTTCCCCTCATCAATGGCCTTGGTGACTGTTTCAAAGAAATCAACCAGGTTTAAGAGGCAGGATCTGCCCTTAACAAAGCCGAACTGGGTAGGATCCAGTGTCTGTAGGTCCCCAATATCTTTATTTATGAGGTCCATGATGATCCTTTCCATAGCTTTGCAGACCAAGCTAGTCAGGCTTATGGGGCGATAGTTTCCAGGATCTGTTGAGGCACCACCTTTGTGGAGAGGGACCACTGTTGCTGTACGCCACTCTTTGGGTACATATCCTGTAGTAAGGCTGAGATTGAACAGTAGTTTTATGTTTGGGTTTAGCTCTACTTGGAGTTCATGTAGGGCTCAGTCCGGGACACCGACTGGTCCCATTCTTGCTGTGTTTTTGCTTTGGAGAGGGCAGCTCTTACCTGAGCATCTGAGATGTCAGGGGCAGCACTCTGCTGGGATAAATATTTGCCCTTTTGGTGGGGAGGGGAGAAGTTTGCGCTGAACCTGTCAGCTAGGATGTTGGCAATGTCTGTGGGTTCGGTGTATTTTTTGTCATTTTGGACTAATTCTGAGCATATCTGGGAATTCCCACCCAGGTTCCTAACATAACTAAAGAAAGCCTTGTGATTATCCTTAGTGTCCTGTGCAATTTTCTCTCGAAGCTGGCCTTAGACGATTTTATGAGTGCCTGTAGTTTTTTGCTAATACTGATCAGAGATGCCTTCCCTTTTTTGGGATTTTGCTCTATCATGTAGTAGCTTCCTCCTTCTATTGTATAGTTTGTTTATGGCTGGGGTCCACCAGACAGGATGTCTGCCTTTGGAGGATTGGGTCTTGGTTTTATTTGGGATTGCATAATCCATGCATTTCTGAAGGTGTTCATAGAATGCGTTTATAAAGGATTCTGCGGTCTGGGCCATATTTTTCACAGGCCCGGGGGCTTTGAAGGATTCCACCTCAGTTTTGAGGAGTGTGAAATTTGCTTTAGAGAAGTTTTTCACTGTGGTTTTCAGGGCAGGGGGTGGAGTCGGGATGTGAATATCCAGTGAGATTAGTTTATGGTCTGATCTTACCAGTGAGGGATACACTTCTGGTCTGGAGCATAGAGTCCCCATGTTGGTGATGATCAGGTCCAGTATGTTTTCCCCTCTTGTGGGAGTGGTAACAAGTTGTTCCATAGCATTTGAGTTTATAAATTCTAGGAACCTTTGGGCTAGGGTGTTGGAGCTAGAGTAATGCTCCCAGTCTATGTTTGGGTAGTTGAAATCACCCAATATAATGGTGTTTGGAGAGACCTTCATATTTTCCAGTGTTCTCAGGAAGGCCGAGTTTGTTCCATAGTTTCTTCTCTTTGACAATGTAAACCTTTTCTATCACTTTTCTTTTTATATGACATATTTCCTTTTACTGGCAATTTATCTATTACTAGTCTCCTCAAAAACATCTTGATCTTCTACTTTCATTCTACTTTCCATTTACACTATTTGCTTCTTATTTTTTATAGCTTTAATGTTTTCATCTGTTAGATTTTCCCATAATTTTACATAGTAATGTTTTATCATTATACTCTTATACCATACTTTTCTATCTTTTCTAGATCTTCAATTTTTATTTTCCTCAAAAATATTTTTTTTTGGGTAACATTTTATTTCTTCATTTAAACATTTTTTTCTTTAACTCTTTTTTACCATACCACACAATTTGTCATACTTATATTTTTACAATTTTACTACTAAACTCGTATCTCTTTCATTATGAACTTTAATTAATTAATTTATGTTTATTTATTTATTTATTTATTTATTGACATTTGATTACTGGGAAAATCTGATGGTGTGGAAGCCCATTTTCAACAGAGGCCCAGGGAGAAAAGCACCAAATTATTACAGAACATTTTAATAACAACAATTTTACAATCTTCAAAAATAAAACAAAAACATTTGCCATTTAAATAATTATAACAAATTAGACATGATATAAAAACATTGGTAAAGAATTGATACAAGGTATATGATAATTATTTAATATTTGGAGAAATTTTAGTTTGTAGAGAAATTAAAGGTAAGTTAGTCTAATACAAATAGAAATTGCAATATGAAGTGAGGGGGAAACAGGAGAACGTCAGGAAAGAGAATTAGATAGCAGTAAGGAAATAAGTGAAGAAGGGAGAATAAGGAGGTTTAAAGAATGAAAAGGTACTTGTTCACATTTAGGGATACAGTTTACCTTGGTTTTGAGCAAAAACAGTGCTAGATTTTAGCTAGGAAGCCATTCAGAGTGGTTTTGAAAATTTTGAGGGAGGGTGTGATGAATACAGGTAAGAAGTTACATGCCTTAGCAATCTTGTATGAGTACAGACAATGCCCAGCAGATTTGGTAGCTTTGTAGACAGACAGGAGTTTTTGGTCACTGCATCACAATGACCGACTGAGAACATAGTTGTCTAGAATTTTTTTTTTTTTTTTTTTTTTTTGCTGGCCAGGCATATGGATGCTGGATAATTTTATATGTGGTATGACGTTGTGTGTATGTTAGTTGACATGCCAGCTCTAACCAATTAAGGCTTTTCAGTGCTATACAATAGTGGATTCTGAAAGGGGTATGTTCTGCAAATTTAGCAACGTTGTTATAGCATTGCTCAAGTTTTAATTTTTGTGAAGTCTGGAGGTTAGTAAGGATGGGGACGAGATAAGTAGTAGCAAGTGTAGTTTTATTTGCATTGGTGAGAAAGTTTTTGGCTCTGTAAAGCATCCATAATTTTTAATTACTTTTTCTTATGCACTTTTGTATATGCAGGTTGAATGTAAGATTATCATGCACTATCACCCCTAATAGCTTGCTATGAGAATTGACTTCAGTAGTTGTGTTATCAAGACAGAGGACTTTAAAATTTTGTTTTTCATTAGAGAGGGATTTGGGGGGAAAAAGTAGTAGCTTGGTCATTTTTTGGGTTGAGCATGAGTTGCGAGTTACAAAGCCATGTTTCAGTGGCTGTTAAGGCTTCCTGAGTAAATTTTGGAGGTGTACCATGTTGCCAGATGTGAAATGAGAGTGGAACTGTCTGCATATTGTATTAGGGTGGCCTGTTGTGTGGAAGTATAGAAGTTGTTGGTAAAAAATGTTAAAGAGGAAAGGACCAGGAACAGAATCTTGTAGTACAACAGTGTTAAGTGGGAGGTAAGGACAAAGCAGAGTGTTATTTTACTCACCTTTTACCTATTGGACAAGTAGCTTTTGAATCACAGAAGGGTTGGCTAAGAGAGACCTAGAGATGACATTTGATGAAGAAGTTTGTTGTGACAAACAGTGTTGAAGCTTTTGACAAAACTAGAAATAATGAAGAGACTAGTTTTTATTATATCTAGCTTTATTAACAATATCTATATGGGTTAGAAGGACCATGCTAGTTTTATGGGAAGAATGGAAGCCATGATATGTAGGGGATAGTAGTTCTTCCTGCAGGAGATACTCTAGCAATTCTTTTTGAATACATTTTTTCAAGTATTTTAGTGAGGGGAAATATGATTGCTATAAGCTAGTATAGTCCAGTTTTCAGGCTAGTGCTGAATTCAGGGCTGTGATACTAGTTTCTGAGTTGCAAATACCTTGGATAGAAGGAAGTTTCTCTGTTCATCTGTGAGACAGGGGAGCCTATCTGTCCCTGGAGGAGTGGTTCCAGCCCAGAAGCTAGTAGTTTATTGGTCATGTTAGGCTTATTTCTATCTCTTTCATTTCCCTACTATAAAAACAGCATTTGCACGGTTTTGCACACCGGGCAGCACCAGTTACCTACTGTTAAATTATTCCTGACTCCACTAAGTCTCCTCTTCAGTTTTTCCCTTGAAACTTGTCTAACTCTCAACCTAAGCACTCAGAAAGCATCTTACAGCCCAGCACTTGCTCAGACCTAATAGCAAGCACTGATATACCCTGACACTGATTGCCCAGCAGGGCAAGGCTCTTTATTCACCCCTCACCAAGCGACTAAGCAGCTCACCCTACTATTCAGGCATGACCAAAGGGCAATTTCAGGTGTACTCTCCAGTCCAGCTGGTGAATCTGGGTACCCTGAGGCAATGTTACAACTGCCTCATGTACACAGACAACCCTCTCCTCCTACCACGAAATACTAACATGTGCAAGAGATGCAATTATACAGCCAAACTGGAAGCTAAGCTGTCTCCACCCAAGACTGGAACAGACAGTCAACAGGAGCAGGTTAACATGTGCATCACACCTCCAGCCGCACATAGAGCTCCTAAAACAGCACTGGCAACAAAAACATATAAATACACAAAATCATACTTGGAGGCTCTAAATAAAAACCTGCAAAATCATCAGAGACCTCTAAAGCAGACACCCAAACAACCTGTACCTCCCGTTACAAACCAGACAACACATAAAACACAAAATCAGTGTGCCGCACAATCACAACCCTTAAGGCGAAATAACATACCTAACACACTAGTAATAGATGACTCTATAGTCAGGCACACTGACGTCCCACTCACTAGGCTGGACAAGCAGAAGGTTACTGTTAGCTGCCTGTTGGGAGCCAGAATCCGCCATATAACACAAGCACTCAGGTCACTCCACAACAAGTACAAATATGACTCTGTCATTGTTCATGTTGGTGTGAATGACATGAGACGTACCTCCCTGGGCTACATGAAAAGAGACATGGAAGAGCTCTCTGATCATGTAGCCCAGGCTGGTATGACCCTAACCCTGAGTAGCATCCTGCCCTCACCAAGAATGACACCTCAGTATAAAGAAAAAATGATCAATTTCAACAATTGGCTAAGCTTCTGGTGTCATTCAAAGGGGATCAAGTGTCTGTCAGCCTGGGAGGACATGCTCGACAAGCTGCATTGCTTCACAAGAAATGGCTTGCACCTGTCACGCCTAGGCTTTTGAATACTGGCCAAGGCTCTTGCTGACCCCATAGTGCCTTTTTTAGGCAAGGCTCAAATGTCAAACCCACCTCCGTAAACAGCACAATTAACAAAAAACTGAGGGTTATGCTACTCAATGCCAGGAGTTTAAATCTCAAAATGCACGTGCTCAAAGCAATCCTCAGTATGGAGAATGTCAACATCTGTGCAGTAACTGAAATCTGGTTCAAGGCTCCAGAGAGCACCCCAGCACTACCGGGCTACAACTCATACCACACATTTCGGCCACAGAACATGAAACAAAAAAGGAGGGGGTGTATCCATATTCATCAAGGATACCTACAACCCCAGGTTAGTGGCGCAGCATGATACCTCTGAGATCATCCATGAGCAACTAACATTGGGAAAATCTGCAATGCAAATTGTGGCTTGCTACAGATCACCCTCCATGACCCAGGACCCACACTCCACCTTTCTGGAGACACTGGAAAACATGAAGGTCCTACCAAACACCCTGATATTGCGTGATTTCAATTACCCTACCATTCACTGGGAAAACTACTCGAGTACAAACTCCCAGGCCCAGTGCTTCCTGGAATTCATCAACTCAAATGCCCTGAATCAGCTGGTAAACTCCCCTACCAGAGGTGAAAACATATTGGACCTGGTCATCACCAACATGGGCGACAGGTGTTCCACACCAGAGGTCAACCCGTCACTGGTAAGATCAGACCATAAACTAATCACTCTGGATATCCACACACCACCACCACCACCCCCAGCTAAGGAAACCACAGTAAAAAAATTTCTAAAGCAAACTTCACCTTACTTAAGACAGAGGTGGTAAGTTTCACAGCTCCCACAATAAAGAATAATGCTGCCCAAGATGCAGAAACCTTTACAAATGCACTCTATGAACACCTACAAGGATGCATGGATCGTGCCATCCCTAGCAAAACCAAAACTCACTCCTCTAAGAGAAGGAAACCAGTTTGATGGACACCTGCTGTAATCAGGCTATACAACAGAAGGAGGAAACTAGTTCAGAAAAAAAGCAAATCCCAAGAAGGAAAGACATCCCTGATCAGTATCAGTAAGAAACTAAGGTCCTTCATGAAATCATCCAAGGCTAACTTTGAAAGAAAAATAGCCAAGGATTCAAAAGATAACCACAAAGCCTTCTTCGGCTATGTTAAGAATCTAAGTGGCAACTTGCAGATAGGCACTGAACTAGTGCAAAATAGCACAAAATATACTGAACCTACTGATATTGCCAACATCCTGGCAGATAGATTCAGTGCAAACTTCAACCCCCTCTCACCTCCAAAAGGGCCCACAACAATACCGGAAAAGTGTAGTGTCCCAAAAATCACAGACACATAGTTGAAAACTGCCCTTTCAAAAGCCAAAAGCACAGCATCAGTGGGAACAGATGGTGTCCCAGGCTGCGTCTTGCACAAACTACAGAACAAACTAACCCCCCACCTAAATGCGCTGTTCAACCTCAGCCTCTCCACAGGCTATGTACCCATACAATGGTGCACAGCAACGGTTATTCCTCTCCACAAAGGAGGGGCAACAACTGACCCTGGTAACTATCGCTCCATAAACCTGACTAGCCTGGTCTGCAAGGCTATGGAGCGCATCATCATGGAACTCATTAACAAAGTCATTGGAAGCCTCCAAACACTTGACCCGACCCAGTTCAGCTTTGTTAAGGGCAGATCATGCCTACTAAACCTGGTTGACTTCTTTGAGACAGTCACCAAGGCCATAAATGAGGGAAAGGTGGTTCACACAGCCTACCTTGATCTTGACAAGGCTTTTGACACCATTCCCCACTTGGGTATTACAGAAAAACTCACCAGCTTGAACATAAACCCCTCTGTCATGAGATGGGTTGCCAACTGGCTTACAGACAGAACTCACATGGTAAGAATAGCAGGCTCCAGGTGCAACTCTAAACCAGTCACAAGTGGTGTCCCACAAGGCTTGGTCCTGGGACCACTACTGTTCGGCATATACTTCTCAGAAGTACAGGCAAACACAGGAGGACTATGGATAACCAAGTTAGCTGATGACTGCAAACTGGGAGCCATAACTGACTCTCCGGCTGACACAGACATCCACCAAAAGGGCCTTACTGAGATGGACACCTGGTGTCAAAGTCATGGCCTCAAGCTAAATGCCAAAAAATGCATAGTCATCCTGTTTGGGAAAAACAAAATACCCACGAATTACCACATAGGTGGCAGCCCCCTTAATACAGAAGAGGTAATAAGAGATCTGGGGACTCAGGTAGATAGTAATCTCTTCTTTGACAATCATATTGCCACAGTAGTTAGGAAATCCTTCTATGTGGCCCATCTAATTGCTAAAGAGTTTGCATCTAGAAATAAAGAGGTTATAGTGCCCCTCTACTCGTCACTCATTAGACCCATCATAGGGTAGAATGCCCCATTTGGGATGTACCTCATAAGACACTTCCAACAGCTGGAAAGACCACAAATGTACCTCACCAAGAGGATTACTAGCCTCAAACATATGTCCTATGCAGCCTGACTGAAAAAACTCCGGCTGTACTCACTGGCATGTCGCTTACTCAGAGGTGATCTCTGCCTGACTTACAAAGCCATGTCTAACTCAGAATTGATGGACATGCTACACCAAAAGAAATCACTGCGAGCCATGCGGTCTAGTGAGCTAAAGCTCACCACAACAATAAATAGAACATGCTGGAGGGATAGATTGCTGTCACAGAGACTCCCCATGCTTTGGAACAAAATTCCAAATTACATCAGGCAGAGCCCCTCACTAACACTCTTCAAGAGAAACCTTGAAGAGTGGATTGGTACAGAAAATACACCCCTGGGATCACTTCATTGGCTCTGCTTGACAGAGGATCAGTTAATTAATCAATAGGGCAGCGAAAGCCAACACATTCTGGCTAGGCTTACAAATGCCCTCAGGCAGATAGCCTAGTACCTACCTATGAACCTATGAACCTATAGGTATACAATTATTAATATTTGTTGAATTTCGTTCTTTGTGCAGAGGGATAATGTATGACTTTTTCCAAAAAGAGGGAATGTGGGATTCCCTGATTAGGACTGAGACAGGATAGGCAATGCAACTGGCTGCCATTTTTAGGTTTTCACTTGGAAGGTCATCAGCATGGTTTACGTTTGTTTAACAAAACTTTTATATAGGATGTGGCACAGATTTAAAGGTGAAAGTGGATGTGATAATATGTGGCTGTTGGGCAGGGTTGGGATTAGATGTTGAGGAATCCTTGGCTAGAGATGCTATACTATCTATAAAATAAGAGTTGAACTGCATTGCAGATTCAAGTGGTGAGTTATCGGGAGAGAGGTTTGGGTTGAATTTTTAGCCAGGATATAAGATTTCTTTAATGGATGTCCAAAATTTTTTAGGGTTGCATTTTGTGTTATTCTGAAAATTATTATGGTATAGTTTTTTGTCTCCATTTATTTGCTTTTTAGTATGATTGTGAAGCATTCTAAAGTTTTCAAGATGTTGAGGTGTTTTATATTTTGCCATTTTTTTCCATGCTTTTGCTGTAGCCTGCATTAGCATTCTTCTCTTTTTGGCTAGCCAAATTGCATTATTTGTTTTCATTATTTTCCTTTTAGGAGGTGTAAGGCTATTTAGGATATTTAGAAAAGTTGTATTGAATTTAATTACAACATTGTCTACGGGGAGGATTTTTAGAAAATTCCATTTAATAGATACTAGTGTAGTAATGAACATTTCTGGGTTAAACTTAGAAAGGTTACATGCTGTTTTATAAGCATGCTGTTTAATTGGATATGTGAGATATATATCATATAGACTGAGAGATGATCACTGAGAGATTGTGACATTGTACTTGTAGTGGAGTATTTGCTAGGGTCTGATACCAATATCCAGTCTAATAGAGAATTTGATGTCCTGCTATAATATATGGGGCTATGAATTAGTTGTGTGATATAAGTTCATGCTAGATGTGGGTGGGTTAGAGTTTGTGCCCAACCAATTAACATTTACATCACCTGGTAATACTTTTTTCTTGTGGGAATGTTATGGATATTCAATGTAGGATATCTTCCAGTATAGCTGTATTGTCGCCAGGAGGGATATAAAGGACAGTAATACATACGTGTTTATAATTGTTTATTTTAAGAAAAGCAATGATAAGCTCTGCTGAACTGAATTTTGGTGTTGATTTGCTGTAATGGGAGATGTGGTAGGTACTGCAAAATATTAAATCAATACCATCACCTCTATGCTGGGTTTAAGCCAAACTTCAGTTACACTGAGAACATTAGACGTATGTTGGGTAATCCAGGCATGTAGCTCAGCAGTTTCATTTCTTGTACTTCTAACATTTATTGCAGCAAAAAATAGATCTCCAGGGTCAGGGATTGGCTGTTGTTGGGTTACAGAAGTGTGTGGGAGAGAATTATCTTTATGTTCATTGTGACAGTTAGGGCCAGGATCAGGGTGTATACCTCCTCCTAGGGGAATTATGAATACTTGTTTTTTTGGTGAGGATTCTTGCACTCAGTTTTGTTTTGCTTTGAGTTGAAATGCAATTACTCAGCCTATATTTGGAATAAAGGTGAGGTGCAATATTAAATAGGTTTGGTGCAATGTGTGGAGAGTGAAAAGAGAAAGTATGGCTAGGTGGCTGGGACAGAGTTGGAGAGATGTTGCGAGATATTATTAAGTCATGGTAGGATATAGGAGTAGAAGAATAGAGGATGCGCTGAAGAGTAGCATAATTAAGTACAGGAATCTGTATTTTATAGATGTCAGTTGGTGGTGAAGTTGCAATGAAGAAGGAAACAAGAAGCTGCAGGGCAGTATATGATTCAGTGATGGTGGAGTCTGGAGCTGGAAGAGGTTAGGTAAAGAGAGAAGTATATTCAATAAAAGAAGAGAGGTAGGTTGTCCTGGTACCTTCTCAGGAATGTATGGAATAGGGGGTATTTAAGGCTAGAGTATAATAATGTAGTCAAAATAAGAAGAAATGAGGGTTTATTTAGGAAAAAAAAGACACAATGTGGAATAAATAGGTGCTACTTGGCAGGGTTATGATTATAAATGGATATAGTGCAAAGCAGTATGGGAGGGAGAATGATAGTTGGCAACGGGGTTAAAAATTAAATAGAGATACAAAAGTAGGAAGCAAGAAACAGAAGTCTGAGTAGAAGTAGTAAGGTCATCTAGGGAGGGTTTGGGAATATTAGTCACAAATGAAATGTGTATGTAGGAAGTATAATTTTAGAGTAAGAGCAAAGCCAAGACTAGTGGGCTTCCCTTCCTCAGGTCAATTTACAACTGAAATCAATCTTTTTATAACCAGAAAAAGCTCTTAACAAAAAGATGGAAGTAAAATAGGTTGCCTGTTATTTTCTGAGACTAAATAACTTGCATATGCAGTATAGTTTACTGGTCAAGCAAAAGGGGACAATGGTCAACTTAGGAAGAGGTCCACAAAGTGAAGGGACTATTACACAGAGACATTCAATCAGAGAGCAGGTTTGTATTTAACAGATTAAAGGTAATACACAACAAGGGTCTTCTTGATAAATATGCTTGCTTTAAACACTGACACAATGTTCAGTAAACTTGAAGGTGTAGGCCCTTGTGGCAGAGCTCCTGCAATATTGAGGTCAGATGTAGTGACCACAGCCTATTAAATGCTAGCAAAATTCTCAGTAAACTTGAAAGTTTAGGGCCATGTGAGCTCCTGCAATATTGGGGTCAGATGTAGTGACTGCAGGCTAATAAATACTGACGCAATTCTCATTTAACTTGAAGGTGTAGGTCCTTGTGGCTGATCTCCTGCAATATCGAATTTAGATGTAGTGACCGCAGGCTATTAAACACTGACACAATTTTCAGTAAACCTTGAAGGTGTAGGGCCTTGTGGCAGAGCTCCTGCAATATCCAGGTCAGATGTAGTGACCATGGGCTATTAAACACTGGCACTATTTTCAGTAAACTTGAAGGTGTAGGGCCTTGTGGCAGACCTCCTGTCAACACCGACACAATTCTCAGTAAACTTGAAGATGTAGGGCCTTGTGGCAGAGCTCCTAAAATACTGAGGTCAGATGCAATGACCACAGGCTCTGCTCTATGAAGGAAAATAGTACAAATTTAATGAAGCAGCATATGTTAATGGGTAAATTAACCATAAACCTCCTTCTTCTTTATTTACATACAAAACTCCTTCTTTTACTAGGTTTAATCTAGAACCCCATATAAATGATAAAATTATCTGCAAAAATTCATTTTCAAATACTGTTGGCAGCATAAATACACTTGCTAAGTATTCTGTTTTTCCCATCAGTATCATTATTATCAAGCAACCCTTTTTTGAATGATAATTTATATATTCTCCAGGAAAGACAGGCTCATTTTATTTAATCTATTGTTTTTTTTTTCCATTGAATTCTGTTTACATATTTATTCCCAAATGTTATACCTAACACAGAAATTCCATTCATTGTAAAATATGTACCCACATCTTTACTATATCATCTAATCCTTTACTTTTCTCTTTATTTAAAGCCATCCCAATTGCCTCTTGACACTCATCTGTGCAAAGTATTACTTCGTTTATGCAAATTTTCTTTTTTGCTACTGTTATAATGTCATTTGCATATGTTAACAGAACTGGAATGCTTAAACCTTCAGGTGTTATATACCCCACCTCCTTCATTTGGTAATTTATTTTACATACTATCATATTCATAACTTATACAAAGACTATGCAACTCATTTGACATACCTGTCTTATACCACTCTTCATATGTACTTCTTGGCTTAAGAATCCATTTACAGTTTTTTTGTTAATTTAACATTACTATACACTGACATACATAATTTCCTAACTTTCTTGCTTATATCATATTCTTTCATTATTATCCATAAGATTTCATGACCAGTTGTGTCAAGTGCCTTATTAAGGTCCTCTATCATAATTTTTTTCTTCTTTTCTATTCATATCATCCACAATACCTCTATCATTCATGATTCTTGACAACCCTTCCCCTTTATAGTATATATACTACCTTCCATAATATTTTCCATTTTAGTTTCAAATCTCTTTTGTATTATTTTCATAAAGGTCTTATAATCATTATTATTCAGTACTACCAGTATCCATTTTTTAATTGTATTCTGTCTTTTTTTTCATGTAAATTTAAGTATTCCACTGCATAACTCTTTGTGTATAAAACTTTCATTTAACCATTCATTCAAAAAATTAAAATTATTTTATTTTGCCAATACCTTAATTTTTTTATACATTTTATACCCTATTCCATCTGTTCCTGCAGCCATATCTATATTTACTTGTCTTAATACTTTATCTAACTCATTTAAAGAAATCTCCTTTTCCATCTCTTTATTCTCCTTTTCTGTTAACTTGTTTTACTTTCCATGTTTTTCTCACTACCTTCTTTTTTTCTATAAACATGTCTTGTACATATTGTGCTACACTACTTATAACATTTTCTGAGTTCTTTCTATTTCTCCTTTTTACATTTTTATTTCTCTCATTACACTATCATCTTACTTTACTAATCTGATGAAGTAACTCTATAATTCTCTTTTTCCTTCTAAAAATATATTTGCTTATATAACAATTCTTGTATTTTTTTCTTGATTTCTTTAATATAATTTGTGTTCTTTGTCAACATACTTTCTATCTTTATGTTCTAAATCTTCCAAAGCATCATTATATGTTCTTTTATATTTTTCTTTCTCTACATTCCTCACATCATGTTGCCACTGTAAAAAAAAAAACATTTTTATATTTTTCCTTAAATATCATCCACCATTCAGACAGATTTTTATAAAATGTTCTCATAGTAATATGATCTTTCTAAAACTATATTACTAATATCTTTCCTTCTTCATCCAATGCGTTCTCATTTGTCATTTGTATTCCTTTGCCTATTTTTTTTATATATTCCTTGTTTGCCTTTATCTCTAGCCATATTGCAAGATGATCAGAAAATCCTGTTTCAGTTATATCCCCTTCTTCTATAACTAAACCTTCTGATACTATAAAATAATCTATTTCAGTTCTATACATACCCCTCTTATAAGTCCATGAAGTTTTACCCCAAAGTTTTAATTTACCTCATCTTATAACTTCTTACATTTTCTTATATTAAAACAACAAACTGAACACCCAAAACAAATAAAATCAAATAAGTTTTATTAATTTGTGGTAAAAGGGCTAAACTGCCTGTAAAAACTGCCTGAAAAGGATCAGAGAAATTTAGTGACAGTGACAAAAAAACTGACCAACAAGGATAGATGAAATCTTTATAGTCATTTTAAAATTCACCAGGTGGTCGAATTAAATCCTCTTCTGAGTGAAAAAAGTCCAAAGCCAAAAATAATCAAAATTTCTGTTAAATCCTGTAAAATCCACTATGAAAACAGACAAGTCCAAAGCCAAGGATAATCTAAACTTCATTGACTAAAATCAACACGGACTTCTTCAGAACAATGTTTGGAGAAAACCACCCTTCCTTTTAAATCTAGGGAAGCTAAATAACATCACATCCTATGCACTTGTCTTAATGTTCTGCCAAAGTGGTACAAAGTTTACAGACCAGCAAACCTGGGTTAAAGATCCATTGTTTTTAGTTTTAGAACACTTGAAATAGACACATTTTCATTCAGCCCAAGAAAATCATAAGCATTTAGAAATAGTTGCAACTTAAGCTCCCTTGACTCCAACATTGCCCCCCATTGCCCACCTCTTAGAGTCATAGCGACCATGTCTAGAGCTGAAAACATGAAGGATCCAGTTGCAGTGCACACCTTTTTGTTTGTAGAAAGCATTGTTTTCACTTTTAGTACTGATATCATGCAAGTGTTCATAGATCCATCTATTCAGTGCTCTCTCTCAGTTTGAACACATACAATGCCCCTCATACATCACAGACTGCAATGTATACAACTCCCATAGAGATGGAATTATAAAAATTTCTTAGCTTAATCTTATTAGGTGGTTCCCTTAACTCCAGTACATCACCAACCAGAATATGTTTATATTGGTTTCAAAAGCTGCATTTTCTCATGCCTTTATTGTGAGGTGTAAAGTAGGGCTTTTCAAATAAACAGTTCAGATCAATGCCTGTTTTATAAACATAGGGTTTTTTCCAATGTTCTTGTTGGAGTACAGAGTTGTCCAGTACTTGACTAAGATATTGTTGAATTCCTATTTAAAGAAGGATATTTCAGAACAAACTAGTGCCAAAATTGGTGTTCATTGGGTTCTTTTATGGAGGGGAGGGGTAGATTTCTCCAGTATGTGTACAAATCTGCCCTGTCTGTTTGTCATGCCCACCCCATCATCAGTTGTCATTCTAGAAAAATCTATCAAATTGACCTTTAACCATTGATTTTTTCTGGTGCATGGGGTGACAACTTCTATAATGCAGGTACAAATTGGAGAATGTTGCTTTTCTAAAAACTTTGGACTGAAGTGTCTTCTTGTCCTTATCTTTGTAAATACCAGCATCACAAAAGTTGCAGGAATCTTTACTGATGCAATGAGTAGACCTGAGGAATGTTGTGGTCACATTAATGTACTCAACAAAACCATTCAGTTTGGGTAAAGAATTGTTCAATAAAATAAAGATGTCATCCAGATAACTGACATGCATGGACCAGCAATCTTTATAGCTCAACTCCAGTATGTGCTGTTCTTCCCAGAACCACACAATGATATTAGCACAGAGTGGTGTACATATCACAGCCACTGTGATGTTTTTCATCTGCCTGTACAGCTCCCCATCACAATAAATGAAATTGCCTTTTAAGACATATTTCATGAAATGAGTAAGTATAATGAATTCTGAAGAAGAAACTGATGTACATCTTAACAAATCTTTGATAAATCCATCCATTCCTTCATCCAAGGGAATGCATCCGAAGAGGTCAACTACATCAATGCAGACAAACAAAGACTCTTCTCTGTATAAATTTTGCCCAAACTGCCTCAAATAGCCCCAAGAATCTTGAAGGATATGTGGCTGCTGAAAGAAAAATTATTTCAAGTTTTGGTTTATGTTCCCAGCTAAGAGATATGTTTTAGAAAGCCTAGCAGACATTATTCATCTCAAAGGGGTGTCATCAGTAGCCTTATGAGTTTTAAGTATCCCAAACATTACAGATACAATGGGCTTTTCAGTGCTTATGAGCTTGTAGATGTCCTTTGAAATCTGAAAAGTAAGCAAGAGTTCTTCAAGGCAGAAGTCAATGTCTCTATAGTAGACCTTAGTTTCATCCATCAAGACTGGTGTATATTTGTCTGTATCCAAGAGATCCATCATCCTTTTGGTATAATCAGTGATATTCATGAAAACAATTCCCCCACCCTTGTCCAGTTTAATAGGTTCATAGGTTCATAGGTTGGTACTAGGCTATCAGCCCTAGGGCATATACAAACCTAGCCATAACAATTCCCTGGCTATTTCTTCCCACACTATTTACATCCCTGGACCCCTGTCTAGCAGGGTGACTGACATGATCCCTGGGGTGAACTTCCTTTCTCCCATCCAATTGTCAAGGTTCCTTTTGAATAGAGCCAAAGAGGCGTGCTGTTTGACATTTATGGGCAGTCTATTCCAGAGTCTGGGGAGTCTCTGGGTCAGGACCCTATCCCTCCAGCATGTTTTGTTTATTGTGATAACAAGGTTTAGATCCATGGAGAGTGTGCTCTGAGGGGTTGGGATTTCTTTAAGTGTAGCATGTCCAACAGCTCTGGGTTTGGCATGGCCTTGTATAGTAAGCAGAGATCACCTCTGAGTAGACGATATGCAACAGAGTATAGCTGAAGTTTTTTAAGGTGGTCAGCATAGGGCATCTGCTTTAGGCCTGTGATACTTTTAGTGAGGTATTTCTTTAGCCTTTCCAGTTGTTGCAGATGTCTTGAGATGTACATAGCAGATGGGGCGTTGTATTCTATAATGGGTCTAATGAGGGCTGAGTACAGTGGGACAATGACATCCTTTTTTCTGCATGAAAAGCCCTTAGTGATGAGGTGTGCCACATAGATAGATTTTCTGATTGTTGTGGTGATGTGGTTATCGAAGGTGAGACCACTGTCCACCTGTGTCCCTAAGTCTCTTATCACACTTTCAGCATTTAGTGTACTGCCACCTATGTGGTAATTCACTGGTACATGTTTTTTCCAAAGGGGATAACTATACATTTCTTGGCATTGAGCTTGAGCCCATGGCTCTTCCACCAAGCAGCTGTTTCTGTAAGGCCCTTTTGTAGAGTATCCACATAATTTGGGGATTTAACAATGGCTCCTGGTTTGCAGTCATGTATGAACTTTGTTAGCCAGAGTCTCTTAGTGTTGGTCTGTACTTCAGAGAAGTAGATGTCAAACAAGAGCAGTCCCAGGACTGAACCCTGAGGCACTCCACTTGTCACTTGTCTGGAGCTGGATTTGGAGTTGGCTACTTTTACAGTGTGGGTTCTGTCAATGAGCTAGTTGGCAAGCCATTGAGTGATGTAGGGATTAATGCTCAGCTTAGTAAGTCTATCTATGATTCCAGAGTGGGGGGTGGTGTCAAAGGCCTTGGTGAGGTCCAAATAGGCTGTGTGGACCACATTACCCTTATCCACAGCTCTGGAGACTGATTCAAAGAAGGTTCAGGAGACAAGATCAGCCCTTCACAAACCCAAACTGCGTGGGGTCCAGTGTTTGAAGGTTGCCAATGTCTTTGTTTATAAGTTCCATGATAATACATTTCATGGCCTTTCAGGTCAGGCTCGTCAGACTGATGGGGTGGTAGTTCCCGGGATCCAAGGTGTATCCTCCCTTGTGGAGTGGGATAACTGCAGCTGTGTGCCACTCAGTGGGCACAAAGCCTGAGGTGAGGCTATGATTAAACATGACACTTAGGTGCAGTGCCATTTCATTTTGTAGTTCATGTAGTACACAGCCTGGGCTATCATCTGGTCCCATGGATGCTGTATTCTTAGCTTTGGAGAATGCGTTTTTTACCTGTGTGGCCATTATTACTGGAATTTGGCAATTTTCCGATATTGAGATGGGCTGTTTAGGGGGTGAGAGGGGAGTGATGTTGGCACTGAATCGATCTGCCAGGATATTGGCAATATACTTGGGATCAGTATATTTAATGCCATTCTGTTGTAGCTCAGAGCAAATCTGAGCATTGCCATTTAGATTCTTGACATAGTTATAGAATGCCTTGTGGTTGTCTTTGGAATCTGGCAATTTGATTTTCGTAACTAGCTTTGGAGGATTTTATGAGGGATCTCAGCTTCTTACTGAGGCTGGTAAGGGAGTTGTTTTGCATTCTGGGATTTTCCTTTTTTCTGCATCAGTTTCTTCCTTTTGTTGTAAAGTTTGTTTATGGCAGGGGACCACCAGATTGGCTTCCTTTTTTTGGAGGACAGCATCTTGGTTCTATTTGGGATGGCATGATTCATGCATGAGTGGATGTGCTCGTACAGTGCCTTAGTGTAGGATTCACCAGTCAAACTTTCAGTTCCCGTCTGCATGGGTGTCATGAATTTGTCACTTCTGACTTGAGTAGCATGAAGTTGACTTTGGAGAAGTTTTTATGGAGGTTTCCTTACTGGGTTGTGGGGGCGGGATGTAAATGTTAAGGGTGATTAGCTTATGGTCAGACCTGACCAACGAGGGGGTGACCATAGGTGTGGAGCATCAATTTCCTATGTTGGTAATGACCAGATCTAGGATATTGGAGCCCCTGGTGGGACTATGGATTAGTTGATCCAGGGCATTGGAATTTATGAATTCCAAGAACTGGTGGGCAAAGGTGTTGGTACATGAGTAGTTTTCCCAGTTAATGGCAGGGTAGTTGAAATCACATAGTATTAGGGTGTTTGGTTGTATCTTAATATTTTCCAGTATGTTTAGAAAGGTGTAGTGAGAATCTTGGGGCATGGTGGGGGATCTGTAGCAAGCTACAATTTGGATTGCAGTCTTACCTAGTGTTAGTTGCACCTGGAGAATTTCAGATGTATTGTGTTGGGCAACTAGCCTGGTGGTTTGAATATCCTTGGTGAATATGGACACTCCTCCCCATTTAGTGTTACGGTCCTGGTTTGGTGGCCGAAAAGTGTGGTAAGAGTTGTAGCCTGGTATTGTGCAGGGGTGCTCTCTGGAGCCTTGAACCAGGTCTCAGTTACTGCACAGATAGCGATGTTCTCCATTTTTAGGAGTGCCTTGAGAGAGAGTGCATTTTGATGTTTAGACCTCTGACATTGAGTAGCATTACCTTCAGAATTTGCATGCTTGTACCTGTTATGGTGGTGGTTTTGTCCTTTGAAATTTACCTAAAAAAGGCACTATAGGGATGGCATGAGCCTTACCCAGTAACCTGAATCCCAGGGATGACAGGTGCAGACCATCTCTGGCAAAGCATCATGGTCTATCGATCATGTCTTCCCAGGAAGACAGATACTGGATCCCCTTTGAATGACACCAGAAGCTTAGCCAGTTGTTGAAGTCAATCATTTTGTCCTTATATTGTGGTATCATTCTGGTCAAATGCAGGATACTACTCAGGGCTAGGGTCATACCTGCCTGGGCCACATGATCCAAGAGCTCTTCCATGTCTCTTTTCATGTAGTGCAGGGAGGTACGTCTCAAGTCATTCACTCCAACATGGACAATGACAGAGTCATATTTGTACTTGTTGTGGAGTGACTTGAGTGCATGTGTTATGTGGTGGATCCTGGCATCCAACAAGCAGCTGACTGTAATTTTATCCTTGTTCAGCCTGGTGAGTGGGACATCAGTGTGCCTGACTACACAGTCACCTATGACTAAAGTGTTAGGTACGTTGTATTGCCTTAGGGGCTGTTGCTGGGTGGCACACTGGTGTTGTGAGCTATGGTTGTGATTGGTTTTTGTTTGCGTTTCAGCATCAGAGTTCCTTGTTGCTTGGGCAGGTTACAGTTAAGGGCCTCCGCATATGTGGATTTAATGTTGCTATGTGTGGATGTTGGGGTGTGGGTTTAGAAGGGCTATGTGTTGCTTAAGGTGTAGTGTGGGTTTTAACCTTCTCCTGTTGACTGTCTAGCACAATCTTGGGTGGAGAGAGATTTTCTTCCAGTATGGCTATGTAAGTGCATCTCTCACAGGTTGTAGTGTTGGGTGGTAGGAGGAGAGGGTTGTCTGTGTACACAAGGCAATTGCTGCATTGCCCCAGTATGCCCAGATTCACCAGGTGGACAGGAGAAATCATTGGAAGCTGACCCTTGGACATGCCTGGTTTGGTGCTTTTTTTTGTAAAATACAGGAGCTGCTTTCCCTTGCCTTAGCAAGGTACTTTGCAATTATAGGCTGTTTAGTGCCTATGATTAATTTCTCCTTATTAACAAGGAGAGTTGAGTGCTTGTATCAGTTTAAGGCTTCCTAGTGCTTTCCAGCAGGTATTAGAGCAAGTGCTAGTAACAGGGATGCTTAAAGGTAAGATGAAAAAATGGTTTATCCTAAACACTGCAATGTGCACTAGATAAGTTAGATGTGAAAGTATGTAACTTAAGTTTTACCTGTCTAAAAAGTTAAATTTTAGTGGAGAGTCACTATTTTTAAAACAGCAAGATAGATTGAAAGGGGTGGTCACTTTTGTATTCTGGTACTATGGAATACAGTAGGATGGCCAAAAAATGTAAATAGCTGAAGGGGAGTGATTTCACAAAATGATAATGTTGTGCTTACTCACACAAGCCAGTGAAAGCAGAGAGGAAATTAGATATATGGTCAAATTAAGATAAGAGGCAGGCAACTAGAAAGACAGTAGTATTTAAGAACATGACAGTAAGTGCGTGGGAGGGTGGGGAAAAAAATTCTGCCTGACTCGCAAGAGACAGAGCTGTGGTCTCTTCTGAAGTTTTAATATGCAGTTAAAAGCAGAATACAAGGAAAACACAAGGTAAAGAAAACAAATCACAGTATTCAAAATATAAAAAGGCAATAAAATAATACAAAATACAACAAATAAAAAGCAAACTATCCTTTCCTTCACAGCAAAGTGTAGCAGAGTCTGGGTGATCCTTTTTAGTAAAGCTCTGAAATGTTTTATTTTACTCATTAAACAGAAGGTTTAGTTCCTTGCTCCACCCCTCAGTTCACAAATGATAAACTTTAAGTGATCACTTCTATCTTATGTATGAGTCCTTAATTGATCAGTTCTAATTTCTGCCTGACTCACAAGAGACAGAGCTGTGGTCTCTTCTGAAGTTTTAATATGCAGTTAAAAGCAGAATACAAGGAAAACACAAGGTAAAGAAAACAAATCACAGTATTCAAAATATAAAAAGGCAATAAAATAATACAAAATACAACAAATAAAAAGCAAACTATCCTTTCCTTCACAGCAAAGTGTACCAGAGTCTGGGTGAGCCTTTCTTGTAAAGCTGACTCATAATGTCTTGTCATTCCTAATTCTGTTGTGTAATTCCCTTTTGTCCATGTCCAAGTTGTAAACACAGCATCTGTTCAATGTCCCATCTACAGTTCTGTTAAAATAACTGCAATGAAGGAGGAGTTTAAGGCACAAAACAACTCTTTTTCTTTAAGCCGCTACAATCTAGGTGGTCCTTGCCTTCGAACAAATACAGCAAACTAAATTTTAGAGTGTACAGCTTAAGTTTCTGTAAGCAATCAGCCAAATTAAATTGGAAATTGAGTACATAAGTGAAGCCTTTTGTAAACAATTTGAAATGAGTGTCAGTGATGACCATATCAGCAAAATTCTAGAAAGATGCTAGAATAAAAGGTATAATTGCCACGCATTTTCTGATGTTTATGAAGTCTGAAATAGAAATGTCTGCCATTATTTAATTAAATTAATCCTTACTGATCTGAGAGAAAATTACAAATTGTATGAGTAACATATCAAAAATATGAGGCAGAAATCTGGACATGCTGTGAAAATCTAGACAGTCGAGTGGTATGCTCTCAGAAACCAAAAGTCCATCTATATATATATATATATATATATATATATATATATATATATATATATATACACACACGTATATATATATATATATATATATATATATATATATATATATATATATATATATATATATATATATATATATATATAAATATATATATATATATATATATATATATATATATATATATATATATATGGGTCTACCTGACATTGCCGACAGTCCAGAATGTTAACAACCATATGGCCGACACCATATGATCGACATTCGGAATGGGAAACTGGCATCTCACTATAGTGTGGAATGGAAAGATTTCCATTCCTGCACTGTAGTGCAATCTCGGAGATGTTATATTAAAGCTACGGGGTGGGGCCATAGCCCCCTGCTAGTACTTTAAAGGAAATTGTATTTCCTTTTTTGTGGATTTATTCATAATGTCGAGATTTTGAATGTCAATCATATGGTGTCGGCCATATGGTTGTCAGCATTCTAAAATTTCAACATTATTAAGTAAATCCATATATATATATATATATATATATATATATATATATATATATATATATATAGGGTACCTTTCAAATCTTCGAACGCTCAAAATTTCGATCATTACATGGTCGAGACCAAACGTTAGAAATTTTGAGTGCTCAAAGATAGGCTTTCAATGGCACCATACGGTGTAGATAGGGAGAATTTCCCTTTTCTGCACTGAAGTGTGGTCTCGGAGTTGGTATATTTAAGTAGGGGGGTGCCAACACTGTTAAAGTGTTTTTTTCTGTGTTTTTTTTTTTTTTTATGTTTGAACATCTAAATGTCAAACATTTGATCTCGACCATGAAATGCTCGACATTTTGGATGTTCAAACATTTAACATAGACCCTATATATATATATATATATATATATATATATATATATATATATATATATATATATATATATATGTATATAAAATATATATTAGATATATATATATATATATATATATTATATATATATATATATATATATATATATATATATATATATATATATATATATATATATATATATATATATATATATATATATATATATATATATATATATATATATATATATATATATATATATATATATATATATATATATATATATATATATATATTTATATATATATATATATATATATATATATATATATATATATATATATAAAATATATATATATACATTTATGCTGCAGTTCAGAAGAAGCTACCTACAGGTTAATAGGTTCATAAGTGTGTACTAGGCTTTTGGCCCTGGAGCCTTCACAAGCCTAGCCCATAGGATTACCCTGGCATCCTGCCATCCGACCTTAGTTTCCATTGCTTCTGTCGAGTAGAACCACTGGATGTGATCTCCGGGGTGGATTTTCTATTGAAGTGAGTAGTTTTCCAAGTTAATGGTGGGGTCATTGAAGTCGTCCTGTATGAAAGTGTTAGGTTGGACCCTAATATTCTCCAGGGTGCTTAGGAACATGGAGTGAGAGTCTTGGGACATGGTTGGGGACCTATAGCAGGCTACAACTTGAATCGCTGTCTTACCCAATGTTACCTGCACCTGAAGTATCTCAGATGCATTATGTTGGGCTACCAGTCTGGAGGTGTGTGCATCCTTTATGAATATGGAAACACCATCATCTTTGGAGCTTTGGTCAAGTTCTGGGGCCGAAAGGTGTGGAATGAGTTATAGCCTGGTAGAGCAGGGGTGCTTTCTGCTGCCTTGAGCCAAGTCTCCTTTACAGCACAAATGTCGATGTTCTCCGTTTTAAGGAGTGCTTTGAGCGAGTCCATTTTGAGGTTTAGACTTCTAGCATTGAGCAGCATGACCATCAGATTGCAGTTAACCTCCAAGCTCTGGTAAATACACAAGTAAAAATTTGGTTTTTCACAGGAAAACTGATACTGCATTGATAAGTCCACAACTTTTGTTGCTCCATAAGTAAATCCACTGCTTCTTCTGGTTAGGGTACCCTCAGGGGTTCTAGGGTGCAGGCCTACCTTTTAACAGCATCTCAGCTGGTGTTTTACATTTGACTAGCTGTTACAAGATTTCATTAGTATATTAGACAATGTATACACAGTATGGCCAACTATTATAAGTTTTTACTGCCATTAATACACAGGATGGCTGACTATTACAAGCTTTTATTACCATTAATACATAGCATATGAACACTTTATACAAGTGAAAATCTACTCTATACATGTACATGTGTGTATGTGCACATAAAAGAAAACCAAATAGATGGAAAAATGCTCAGTTTATTAGTAACAAACAAAGCTTTCGGGAATGTCCCTTCTTCAGTGTTAATTTCAGTTAATCAAACATCTTAACATTTATAGTAATTTCAAAAAAAACCCACCTGACACAGCCATCCGATCCATAACTTAACATCATTAACATTTCATTAAATATGCAATTAATTCTTTTTTTTTTCAATAATCATTTTTATTGTTTTGCCAAACCATTATACATTTCACACACTATTTACATTATGTACGATATTGCTTCCAATGTTTTAGTTCCATTTTGAATTTCCCTATAATACATTAAGAATAAATATCATTTTAACCAAGTACAGGAAATTAAAATCACAAAAAATTAAACATAAAAGCATCTACAATAGACAATTATAAACCAACTCAAGCCAATAATTTGTATTATTTCTACATTTTCTATCTAATCCAAGAATGTGTTGGTACACATACAGAATGTCCTGACGGAAAGTGGATAGGAACCGCTACGCCAAAATAATATTAAAGATTTGTTCCCAAATTTTTATGCTGTTTATACTTTCCTTATTATTTCTAATTAACAATTTGTGCGCTAATATATGCTTAATCGCTAACAGCCTGAAATTTTGCCACGACACCTGTGCTGGGTTCAACCAATTTGTGGCTATATATAATTTCATTAGTAAACTAATATTCATAATTACAATCTTTTTGTTTTGTCCAAATTCTCCGTGGAATATGTAAAATCAGAAATTCCCAGGAGAGTGTTGAGTTTTGGTAACCCATTTTTGTAGTTGTAACTTTAAAGAATTCCATAATTTATAAATGCACTTGCAACTCCAGAACATGTGTAACAGGTCTGCCGCCTGATCTACACACTGTGGACATTTAGGTGACTTTTTGAATCAAATTTATGAAGTGTAAGATGGGTATAATATGCATTGTTAAATATCATCAATTGAGTAAAGACCAGTTTTGAAGTGATACGGATTTTAATGTTAAGTTAAACGCCTCTACTATTTTACTGTCATCTAGGGATGGCAATTTCTCTCTCAGTATTTGGATAACAGAATATGATTATTATATTTTCTCTCTTTTGCCATTTTATACGCTGAGGATATATATTTTCTATCTTGTTGCAATGCTTCCCACAGATGACCTGAAATAACTAGTTCCTCTTTTTATTTCAGAACTGGTAAAATAATTTATGGCCAAATCTTTTAACTGCCTCATTATAATTAAATAAGAGATGGGAAGATTCATCTCTTTTAAGATATCATGTACCGCTACTCCTAGGAAGGTATAAATCCTTACAGTTAATTCCTTAATAAATGGATATTTCTTTAAGTCTATCAGTTGATTACCAATAGTTATATTAGGATTTCCATCAAACGGTTGAAACATCATCATATATTTTAAAAGGTTCAAGGAGGCAAACAGAGTTTGAGTCGCCACTGCCCATACCTTGATGTGTTCCATTAACTCATATTTACTCAATGTTTTATATTCAAAAATGGTACAGCTTTAACATTAATTCTCTTCCCTTTTATATGTTTATAATTTAGCAGTACCCATTTGGGTATCCATTTTCTATTTTCACTATCCAAGTAAGACACCCTTAAAATCCTATTGGCCTGAATCACTGTATAATACATCTCAAAATCTGGTAAATCCAACCCCCCCCCCCCTCGTTTTAGGAGCCATCAGTTTCTCATAAGATATTCTCGTTTTCTGGGTTCCCACAGAAATTTCCCCAGTCCTATCTGAAATTGCTTGAAAAAGGATTTCGTGATTTTAAGTTGTGCTGCTCTAAAATATATAGCATTCTGGGAGAACGTTCATTTTATTATCGCTGCTCTTGCCATCATCGGTAGCTTCAACTTACTCCATCTTTTCAAATCCATTGTTATTCGGTCTCCAGTTGCCTTAATATTGTTGATAAAAATTCTCTATTTTCAGTTGAAAAGTCAATCCCCAAATATTTTATTCTTTCTTCTGTCCTTATTCGTCCTATCAATGGTAGCATTGAAAAGGTGTAGGTGTCTTTAGAGGAATATTTTGTTTTTTAAAATTTAGTCTGTAATTAGCAATTTTCTCAAAGGTTTGTATTGCTGTTAGTATTTTTCCGTATCTGACACGGTGTGGTACTGTATATATTTAAATCATCTGCAAAAGCAGCCATCCTAACCTTTATCCCAAGAAGTACAGGAGAATTATAAAAACTTTTTGTTTCATATGAAGAAATAAAGGTTCCAAATACAGATTAAACAGTATGGGAGACAATGGGCACCCTGTCGAGTTCCATTTTTAATTTGAATCCTTTTGGAACATTCATGATTTATATATAAACTAGTGTATGCATTCTTGTATAAATTTCTTAACATAGAAATAAAAAGCTGAGGTATATTGAAATATGATAATGTTTCAAATAAATAAGCCAAATTAACTCTATCGAATGCTTTTGAGCATCAATTATTAAAGCATATATGTTCATATTTTTATACTTTGCATAAGATATTAAAGTATGAAGAGTTAATGTATTGTCTGTAGTCTGTCTCCCATCTATAAACCCCGCCTGTTCTTCTGATATTATCAAGTTTATTATTTTTTTTAATCTACTAGCTAGAATAGATGTCATGATTTTCATATCAATATTCAACAATGATATGGGCCTGTAATTGTCTGGATTTTTGGGATCACTATTCTCTT